>NC_037683.1:73724911-73910428 GCF_003255815.1 Theropithecus gelada
ATCAGAGTGAACAGGCAACCTACAGAATGGGAGAAAATTTTTGCAATCTACTCATCTGACAAAGGGCTAATATCCAGAACCTACAAAGAACTCAAACAAATTTACAAGAAAAAAACAAACAACCCCATCAAAAAGTGAGCAAAGGATATGAACAGACATTTCTCATGAGCTCTTTTGAGGAAAGATGCACTGGAAATTATGGCATGTCCTTAGTCACAATGATCCCATTTCTACTTCCTACATAAATCAGGACACATACATTTTACACATACACACACACACACACATGCACACACGCATATATACCATAGTATAAATGGTATATGCCTGCTATGGCTTCTCTATATCTTCCCCATCCCCATCCTTCAGCTAGAATCATCATTTTTTCAGAAGGATTCTTTGGTTTCAGTGGCACTGAATGTGGAAGTTGAGGAAATGGGATGAAGAACAAAACACACATATTAGGGCAGAGGGAGTACTTTCGAGGAGAGTTGTAAAGAACTCCCATTTTTATAATAAATTTCTAATGTAGATGGAAAGAAGTCTATGCACGTACATTTATGTAGTTTCTTTAAAAATTATATTTGTAAAATGCATTTATACACACATAGAAATAAGCCTAGAAGGATACCCTCCATACTGTTAACCTTTATTTTGAGGAATAAAATTGGCGTAGGGGACTGAGTTTCACATTTTACTTGTACTTTTTTTGCAACAAGCATTTATTAACTCAGCAATTTAATGAAACCAATACTTAAAAAAAAAGGTATAGATTCACAGTACTAAAACAAAATTCATGGCTTTCCTTTTACCTCCACAAAATATCCTAGATACCTAGAGATGAAAGGGAACCCAAGAGACCACCAGCCCAGACAAGGCTGTGTCTAGTCCAGCCAGCAGATGGTTGCATATTCTCTTCTTTATGTTCTCCAGAAAAGGAGACATTCCCATGGTAGTCTATTCTTGGGTTCAATTATCCTCCCTCTCTTGAAATTTCCACTTCTGAAAAAATCGATTCCCAAAGCTAAGAGACATTGTTAGTAAAGGATTATTTTTAGTTATTATTCTGAAGCATATGAGTTGAATGATGAAGGGTAAAAGATTAAAATACCTGATACATGTGCCAAGCAGAAATTATCTGTTGAAGGACTTCCAAGTGACTCAATATAAGTCATAGCATCTGAGACATTAGTGAGTCCTAGAGGGGAGAGTCTGACAGTGAACTGGACAGGTTTCTAACTATGACTTAAAGCAGAGGTCTCCAGAGTCTTGACTTAGTTCTTTCATATTGTGGATGGCTGCAAATGCTAGCAACTATCACACACAATGAAATTAAAGGCAGTCACTAATTCTAATCTAAGAAATCTTCACAGATAAGTAAGAAAATTTCAGAATCTTACAACTCCAGAACAAAACAAGAAAACTGATCAAATTTCCTGAAAGAAATCTTAATGACTAGCTTCTAGGATCTTTTTCTACTCCCATTGATATCTAGAAAATATTCTTGGGGTGTTTTCTGCCCAGAGCATAACATTCCAAGATAGCCAATTTCTAGAGGATAGATTGGCATGTCCAAGGAAGAAATGATGGTTTAAAGATGAAATGAGATCCCAAACCATTGGGGTCAGTTTAGAGTTGATGTTGACCAATGTTACACCCATTCAGATGCAAGTTCTCTTTCTGGTTATTTGCATAAAAATGGCAGCATCGGGGATGTCTTGTTAAACTGTTGATGTTGCAGCAGATAAAAACACCTCTCAATCATGTAGCCTCAGGAATTGTTAAATCACACCAACTTTAAAGAATAAGTTATTTGCTCATATTTTGTATAGATTGGGAACTACTTTAGAAGCATTAAGATGGACATTACTAGCTCCTTCTCACCTTCATAACTTAATTTAAATCTACACATGTGAGGTAAATAATCCCTATCCAACTTGCATGCAAACCTATCACCACTGGAGACACCAAAGAGACAGTTATTTTCAATTCAATTTTCAGGTATAATAAAACAAGTCCTACTTAATGAAATGCATCAAGTGTTCACTTCTATGAGCTTAAGGAAACAGTGTTTTACTTTTCTTGTGAGTATATGTTAGAATTATAATCCAGTATTACATATTTCACCTGGCAAAGCAAAAATGACATAATATTGCTTCGTATTCCAAGTAGAGAAATAAAGTCACAGGCCTTGAGGCTTAGGAAAAGAATGGTAAATGACACTTGAGGTTGGAAGCCTGTGAAGTTGGATCCTTAGTTTTTACAAATCCAGTTGTTATGCTCTGGTCAGGAGATGAATGATGAGGTCAAAATGATTTGCCAATAAAGCCTTAGGAGTGTTGCTTAGGAGGAACCTACCAAAACCCTCCCAACATTTTTAATTCAATATAAAAGTGTTCTCCTCCTTGCTTATTCACTGCTCCAGTGATTATCAACAGGGGAGATGGGGAATAATTTTGCCCTATAGGAGACATCTGGCAATACCTGGAGACATATTTTGTTGTCACAATTGGAGAAGGAATGTGACTGGCATCTTGTAGGTAGAGGTTAGGAATGAACAGGCTGCAGCACACAACACAGCACCCACCTTCCCAACAAATAATTAACTGTCCAGCCCAAAATATCCATGGTGTTAAAGTTGGAAAGCTTACACTTCCACACTAATGGTGGTACACATGCCAAGCAATGGTGGCTTCGTTCCTTGAAAAATTCAAGGCCTTTCCACTTGCTGTTCCCTATCCAGGAAAAGCTCATCACTTGGCTCTCGATGTCACCCCCCTTCTCTGCTCAAATGTCACTGAATCCCGACCCCGATTCCACACCCCAAACCCCCACTCCAGTCACTCTCTACATCACTGTTTTTTGCTTCATGGCATATACTTTTTATTACTTGTCTATCTCTATAGTGAACAGAACCTTGCTGCATAATAAGCTTTCAAGAAGCTTTTTCAGTCAGAGTGAATACATACATGTTTATATCCATTCACATTCATGTTTGAAATTAGTTTGCTAAGTCTTTATCCAGGAGCAATACTTGTAGCTAATATTTACTGTGCGCTTGCTATGAGATACACATTCTTCTAAAAGCTTTGCACAGATTATCTCATTTAATCCTTACAATCACTGAATAAGGTAACACTATAACAATTTCCATTTTATCAATGAGAAAACTGAAAGTGAGATAACTTACCCAGGTCACATACTTAGCATGTACATAGGCAGATTCCACCCAGAGTTTGTGCTCTTAACCAGGAAGACTGATCAAGGTCCTTCTGAAATATCAACCAAACTTTGTTTAAGGGACACATCTAGCTTTCCATAGGGGTGACCAATGCCATAATCCTGTGAATTTTATTCAGTTCATTTCAGTTCAAGAGAAATTTATTGACTGTCTTCCAGGTGCCAGTGCTATCCTTGGTGCTACTGAGCACTCGATGATAAATGATCCCTCCTTGTAATAAACAGACAAACCCTCATCATTCTCTCTGGTGAATGACACTCTGTAACACTGGGTGGTCTCAGAGAGCTCTTGCATTATAAAAAGTTGACCAAACAGAACTCTCCTGCTCTCTCATTTTACCCTAAATGCCATTAACATACACACAATGTACATACTGTGTACGGGTTGCTGAAACAGTTTATATATAATGAAACAACCTAAAGTGCTGAAAGAGCAGAGCTTGCAGTAAAAATTGCTCCCCATGTCTTGGGTCCCTCACATACTTTGTAAATTAAGAAACTTTTCTCTCTCAGCCTCGTATAAATACAGTTCACAATCACACTGAATAAAGCCACAGACTGTTATTTAGAAACATAAAACAGGCACACGAACAAATTCACAGGAGGGTAACAATTTTCTTTTTCTTTTAACCTCTTGCAAATGCCAACTCACCAGTCCCCAAATTGCTCTTTGGAGAAAATAAAGGCAAGACAGTTAAAAGACACTGCCTCCGAATTCCTAAGCGTGCTGTCAGGAGCAAAATACTGAAATGCACGCAGCCATCTCTGTCGTTTTCTTTTCCCACTGAACTGTGTTGAGGGCCTTAGTCTTCACCCAGAGAACTCAGTTATGTGTTAAAGATCAAACTCTTTCCTGATTACGTAAAACATTTTCTCCCAAAAACACAAGTGACCACTACATCCTACACAAGGACTCCTGGCAATTGTGAAGTAGATACTTGAAACAAATATTACCAAGTTTCTTTCTTTCAATTTCAAACAAAAGAAATAGATAAATCGTAGTTTTTATATGTTACACATACAGTTTGTTACTATTGGATCTTCCTTATCAGAGATCATCTATTCCTTCTTCCTGCTTTAAGGAGCAAACTATACTACATATGTTTGTCTTCTTAAAATTCTTTGGATAAAATATTGCTTTAAAATACCTTTATTGGCTGGGCGCAGTGGAGCATGCCTGTAATCCCAGCACGTTGGGAGGCTGAGGTGAGGCAGGAGAATTTCTTGAGGCCGGAAGTTCAAGATCAGCCTGGTCAACAGAGCAAGACCCTGTCTCTACAAAATATTTAAAAATATGAATTAAAAAGGTAAAATACCTTTATTACCCACCTGCTTACAATACCTAACAAGTTTTACTATCAGAAAGTTGATTCTTTTTTAAAGATGAAATTATTCTCTTACTATTTAATTTCTCTGTCCTAGAAAAAGATGGAAAAACATAAGAATTTCTTTTAGCAAAGCACCTTCAGTTAACAGCAATAAACATTTTTGTAGTGCTTCAGTTGTTAATAGAGGACTTTCACATACATTGTCTTATTGGACAGTCAAAACATCTCATCTCATTTTAGACATGAGGAAGTTGGTATTCACAGAGGGCGAGGCCACGCAGCTATATGAGAACTGGAATTCAACCTCAGTTATTCTGGCTCTTTCTCTTCAGAGAAAAAAAAAAAAAAGAAAGAAAGAAGAAAGAGATTGTCTTTCATTTGTTGTAATAGGTAGTAATAGGCATCATTTTCTCATTTCCAGGGGTCTTTTTGAAATTTTGCCAAATACTCCACATTTCTTAAATTTTGCAGAGATGATACTGAACATTGCTGAGGGTGATCAATGATAAATGCCCACATTTTACACTCCTCAATGTGTGTGTGGTGTGGTTTGTAGCTAACAGTGTATTAGTGGTATAAAATGGCAGTTGTGATAATGCCTGTTTTCTGTTACCAATTAGTCATGTAAGCTTGGCAAAGCACCTCACTCTTGGATTATCCCCTGAGAACTGAAGAGGGAAGTTTGGAGTCATTGGTTGTGAGATGTGACAGCAGAGTTGGAGACCCTGTAAGCCCCTTTCTGGGCCTGTTTGCCAATCGATAAAGACCTGTTGAATTTCACTGAATTTGAATAATGCATCTTAGGAAACAGTGGACTGGAGAAATTGAAAAATTTGACCAAAGCCACAGAGCAAAAAGAAAATGGAATTTTGGTTCCCGGTTCCTGGTTCATACCCTACAGTCATACCATCTGATCTCTAAGAACACTCTTTCCATTTCAAAGGAAATTTTCCTTTTTAAAAATATTCCTTTTTAAAGGAAAGAGTGTTCTTAGAGATCAAATGATATGTTTATTAAATGTTATCTATGATTATTTAATGTTATCTGTTTAGCTAGCCATTCTCTAAATTGTATTCTGCTTGTTATCCTACTCTTTAAATGTCTTGCCCAATACTTGTCTGTAATGAGCTCTCTAATGCTTACTCAGACTATAGCTTTATGCTGATACTTTCTTTTTTAAATGTTTGAGGTACAAGTCATTTAGTCTACTCTAGAACTAATAGCAAATCCCAGACTGATTTCCAGTTTTCCAGAGATAAGACAAACCTCTGTTAAAGTCTCAGCTAAACTACTTTAATAGTGTATTACAAGAGAAGACCTAAAAAAACACTAAACAAAGTAGGTTTATCCCAATTTCTAGTATCACAAGAAATTTGATGAATAGCAACAAGCTGTCCTTTCCATTTTTTTGGTTTCATCCATTCAACAATATACTGTAGTGATTAGGAGACTGGTTCAAATCTACTGTTTTCCTTCAGTTTACGCTTGTGCAAATCATTTACTAAACATAAGCCTCAATTTCCTAATCTGTAAAACTGGGATTATTAGTAGTGCCTAATTATGGGGTAAGTTATGAAGAAAAACAGAAATAATGCATATTATATAGTTTGGGTATTTGTCCCCTTCAAATCTCATGTTGAATTGTGATCCACAATGTTGGAGATGGGGCCTGGTGGGAGGCGTCTGGGTCATAGGGCTGGATCCCTCATGAATGACTTGATGTCCCACCGGTGGTATTGAGTAAGTTATCACTCCATGAATTACCACGAAATCTAATTGTTAAAAAGAGTCAACTGGGAGCAGTGGTACATGCTTGTAATCCCAGCACTTTGGGAGGCCATGGTGGGAGGATTAGTTAAGTCAAGTATTTAAACACTAGCCTGGATAACACAGTAAGATTCTATCTCTCTGAAAATTAAAAAAGTAGCCATGCATTATGCCATACATCTATGATCCTAGATAATCAGGAGACTGAAATGGGAGGATCACTTGAGCCCAGGAGGCCAAGGCTACAGTACATTGAAAACCATGATTGCATGACCGCACTTCACCCTAAGCAACAGGTGTAATCCTGTCTCAAAAAAAAAAAAAAAAAAAGTGTTTTGAGTCTGAAACCTTCCTCCTCTCTATTTCACTCCCTCTCTCACTATGTGACATACATGCTCTCCCTCTGCCTTCAGTCATTAGTAAAAACTTCCTGAGGTCTCACCAGAATCTGAGCAGGTGCTGGTGCCATGCTTATACAGCCTGCAGAACCATAAGTCAAATAACCTTTTTTTCTTTATAAATTACCCATTCTCAGGTATTCCTTTATAGCAATGAAAAATGGACAAGCAAAGCATACAAAACACTCATCATATAGAAACTTTCATAGGAATTGCGCAGTAAATATTGACTATTTTATGAATAAATAAAAATATTTATAAGGTACCTTCTATAAGCCTTGTGCCATGCTAGGCACTTAGGGTACAATTATGTTCAATATGAAAAATATTTATTCTCCTCCCTGGAAGAATACACAGTCTGCCAGCAAAGAAGATATGGAGTCATGTGGTTGAAACAAAGAGATATAAGTCCTATGATAAAAATGTTACCAGGCCCCAAGGTGAAAAAGAAAGATGTGAACATTATGACTCTAGGAGAGTCAAAGAAGGAGTCTTGAAGGGAGAGTAGCATTGGTCAGGCAGAGAGGAAAGAAGCTAGGATCAAGGAGCAATGAAGGGTCAGAGCATGGGAATGTAGAAGGAAGTATTGGGACATCAAACTGGAACTGGTGTGTTGGGGCAAGGTTTTAAAGGGTCTTGAGGACACGTTCATAAGGAATTTAGGAGAAACTTATTTTTGGATAACCGTAAGCCCATTAAACAGAGAAGTAACATAATCAAATGTGTTTTTAGAAAGAAGACTCTGGCTGGGTGGGAAGTGCACTGGAAAGGGATAAGGCAGATGACAGGGAAATGAGTTCAGAGGCTTTTGTCATGGTTCAGGGAGGAGATTCAGTGCCCTGGACTGCAGAATTGACTGTGAGTGTGAAGGGAAGAGTGTGTGGACTGTAGATTGCAACAAGAAGCATAAATGTAGCAGCAACTGCAGTGTATATTCCAGGTTAGAGACCTCTAAGTATATCCACAATATCAGAGGTCCCCAAAAGATGCACTAGTATGCTTTAAAGCTACTATGATGGTGGAAAGAGTAAAAAGCTTAGATTATGTGCAATTTTGTTTTCAGTGAAAAGCCTAAATTAGGTACTTTAACTTCCTCAACCACTCCCAGGACTATTCTAAAAGGTAACATTAAATGGATCTCCTCATTTCTTAATAACTTAATTCCCATCACTTTCCCAAGCTAGGTTAAATTATTATTCCTTACAATATTTACAGAGTACTGAGCATATCTCATTGTATTAGAACTGCCCTTTCATTCACACCCAAGCCACATTTGGGTGAGGGCAGGAATTCCTTGTTGCTCATCATTTAAGTCCCAGTGCCTGGCACGTAGAGGTACTCTAAAAGTTCATGGAAAAATAGAATTGAAAGATAAAAACACAAAACATAAACCTTATTTCTCAACATAACCTCCATCAAGTTCAAGACGCTTTTGTAATGGTACCATCCATTTAGTCCATCCCTAAAGAATTTAGGGTCCTGGGAATTTACAATGTGAATGCAGTCTTTTTAACATTATTAACTGAAGAAAAATGGCTGCTCTTTGCAGACTTCTTAAAGATTAGGAAATACAAGGAAGTCCGAAACAGCCAAATTGGGACTGTACAGTGGATACCTAATAATTTCCCATAGAAACTCTCATAAAATTGTCCTTGTTTGATGAGAGGACTGAGCAGGAACATTGCCGTGGTGAAGGACTCTCTGGTGAAGCTTTCCGGAGCATTTTTCTGCTAAAGCTTTGGTTGTCTCAAAATTCTCTCATAATAAACAGAAGTTGTTGTTCTTTGGTGCTCCATAACACCCACAAGTGAAATTCCTTAAGCATCCAAAAAAATCTGTTGCCATTACCTCTGCTCCTAACTGGTCTACATTTGCTTTGACTAGACCATTTCTTCCTCTTGGTAGCCATTACTTTGCTTGTACTTTGCCTTCAGGATTGTACTTGTAAAGCCATGTTTCTTCTCCTGTTACAATTTCTCGAAGAAATACTTCAGGATCTTGATCCCACTTGTTGAAAATTTCCATTGAAAGCTTTGTTCTTGTCTGCAGCTGATCTGGGCACAACTGTTTTGGTAGCCACTGACTGGAAAGTTTTCTCAACCATAATTTTTCTGTCAGAATTGTTTAAGCTGAACCAACTGAGATGTCTATAGTGTTGACTATTGTTGGTGCTGCTAATTGTAGTGCTCTTGATTGAGGTACAGACAATGCAAATTTTTTCCTTGCAAATTGGTGTGGATAGTCTGCTGCTGTGGGCTTCATCTTCAATATCATATCATCCCTTCTTAAATTACTTCTTTGTAAACTGCTTATTTCTTTGAAGCATTGTCTCCATACATTTTTTGCAAACTGTCAATGATTTCATCATTCTTCCACTCAAACTTCACCATAAATTTGGTGTTTGCTCTTGCCTCAATTTTAGCAGAATTCATGTTGTTCTGACAGGGGCCCTTTTCAAACTGATGTCTTATCCTTCCTAGTGCTTCTAACTAGATCCTGTTCAGACATGTTTTAACAAGTTAGTACAAGTTTATCTTGGTACAAAAAAAATTTGAAATCCATGCATAGTTTTCTTCATAATATGCATTTTCCTTAAACTTTCAGAAAACCCATGGTATAAACGGACATAGAAAACAAACGGAGGAAACAAAGTATTATTTAGAAAGATATCAGAAAGGGCCATGCCTGATATAGCCTCTTGATACATTTTATCATCCTTTGCATAAATGTACACATCATTATATGAACAACAGAGATATACTGAATTTAGATTGCAGGCTCAAGTTAATCTCAAATTATCCTTTCGATACAGTGGAAAAAAAAAAAAACATGGTTTCTGGAATCAGTTATATCTGAGTTAAGATTTGCCTTGCCAGATATTATTAGTTAATTAGCTCTGAGACTCAGTTTTCTCATCCACAATGTATAAATAAATAGTGACTACATCACAGGGCTGATAAAAGATTGGCTTATATAATGTATGAGATAATATAGTATGTACTAGGTGATCTATACATGGTATTTGATTTTTTTAGGGACTCTTAATGGTTTCTAATGAGATGACAAGTTTAAAAAACTTAAAAACAACTAAGAGGTCACAATTTATGATGGCATTTTTCTGAGTAATGAGGAAATCTCACCAGTGAGAACAAAGGTTTTCACAAAAGAGTACAATTTTTTTTAATCAAAATTGCCTCATGTAGTCACCTAATGAACCAAATGACTAAAGTGCCTTGCCTTCTCAGCAAGGCACTAACCACCTGAAACTTACAAGTTGGAAATATCCTGAATATAACCTTATATTTGAGGAGGCAAAGCTTTGACAAAATTATACAAGAATACCGAATACCCTAGAATTTGTAAAACTATTTCCATTGATTAAAAAAACCCAACAAACAAACAAAAACAAAAACAAGGTGAAGAACTACTATGGGTTCAACAACGCCCCTTAATGGGTTAGCAATTCATTAATTATATCAGCATATCTGAAATTTGAAAAATAATAAGGTATTTATTCAGCCTGTTGGCAATATTAGGTAGGCATATGGAATTACAGTTCTATCTCAGCCTCTTCTGCTGACAAGTTGAGATCACTGACGTGGATTAAATAAGCAATAAAGGAATTCAGGGCATATTTAAAGTATAAATACTAATGTTTGTACATGCTTTTGCATATGCTTTTGTACATTTTAATCAACGGAATTTTTGTTGGATAATCTAGAATCGGACAAAATAGTAATAAGACACTTGGATCATCTTTCTTTTCTTGAACTGTTCTTATTCTTAGTCTGCTCTCTACATTATACAATGTTTAATCTTCTATGACCTGCCTCACATAATTTCATATATATATATTCATACATATATTTCATACTTTTTACATAATAATATATTTATTGCAGGCTTGTCTAAACAACATGGTTGGAAAACATTTGTTGGCAGAAAAAAATACACAGACTACTTTGTGGGTAGTATCCTTTATTTCTTTTATATCTTGAAACTTTTGGGAAAGTGTGGGAATAACAACTAATTGTTAGTAAACAGTCTAGTTGGCTTTTTAATGTTATCAACTATTTTAGGAGCGTTTTAGATCAGAACACAGTTCTACCTTGTTATAATGACTGAGTAATCATTTAGGAGAAACCTCATTCATGAGCTGTAACTGAGCTTTGGAATGTGGGACAAAGAAAGCATAGCTGATGGGTGTGGGATGCTGGGTCCACATGACCTGCAGTCAGCATGGTATCTCTATCCTTTATGCTGATGGCTGCCAAATTAGTCTCCTTCCAGTAATGATTCTCAAGTTAGCTTTAGTTAATGAACTGAGAGGAGCTGCAGGTACCTCTGGCCATTAACTCCTTTCTTTGTAGCTCTGGTTGCTTACAAGCTTTCTCTCATCCCAGAATCCGATGGCAGCCACCTAAGGGGCCTGCTGTGAGGCAGATTGCAGTGAGACAAATCTGTGTGAGGCAGCTTCTCACCGGAGAGTCCTTGCCAGAGCCAAGAAGCTCATGCTTTAAGTTTTAATTAAAAAGAAAAATGAAACCATTTTGGGAAAAAGTTTGGGTACTTCTGGCCAGGAAGACAGTCATACACTCTGTGCAGCTCAGTTATCGTGGGCTTGTTTCCATCTGTGTAGTGGGATGCTAAGGGCAATACAGCTATTAGGAGTTAGGAACTAAGATGTCGCTCAGTCTCCAAAGAACTTTAAAACAGTGGCTTAAAATGGACAAAGACAAAGGAAAGAAATTGCTGGTATGTTTCCCATACAGACATAGACAAATACAAACATAAAATCCTTCAGAGAGGGGGAGAAAGATACCCTAAAAATACCAGGAGAATTTTCTTTTTCAAATAAGACTCATTGTATTGCCTCAGAATACAAGTTTGAATTCATGAACTGCCTAAGTCAGCAATTTTCATAGTGTAACTAGGGTCTCACCTTCAAGGATGATCCTTATAGCTTCACACTTCTATGGTCAATACTTAGTGCCTGGTATAAAGTAAGCCTTCTATATACATATATTAATTAAATAAATGAATGAATTAATGAATGAGTAAAAATGATATGGGTCTATGGGTCATGGTAGAGGACTTCTACTAGTTCATCCCAAAGCAATACAGAATAGAGAGGGCCAACCTCAGGTTAAAGGCAATGACATTTTCTAAACGGCTCCATGTGCTCTTGGCTGATGATGGGTTAAACAGCACAGCTGAATTCATCCAAATTATAGAAAATCAGTTACTTCAAATTTTGACACTTATATCCAATCAAAACCAGCCTAGACATAGAGTTTTCTACTGTATTTAAAATATTTTCAAGGAAGAAGCTTCAATGAGCTCCCTCAATAACTGACTCTAATATCTGACCAACTTATCTGATTACCTGCTTTCCTTTGAAACTATTTCTCCTTGTTCTGTCCTTTGTGGTCACAGGAAATAGCTAATAACCACCATCTACACATCCAAAGATGTTTCAAGGTAAGTTATGTAAGACACAATTCCCACTTCCAAAGAGCATACAATTTGCCAAAGGAGAAGAACAAATGTATTAGCTATGCTTGAGTGAGAGAGAGCTATTTGAGGTAGGGCAGATTAAACGATTCTTTATATAGGACAGAAGACTATGGTGCACTGTGAGGAGCTCATTGTTTATGAGTAAACTGATACTACTTATCAGGCTCTTACAGAAGAGAAGACCACCTAGGCATCCTTGTTAATAACTGGGAAGGAGAGGAAATGTGTATAATCTTGAAACTTAGTTTTTGAAAGAGGAAAACTGCTGTCTTATTTTAAGTCACTGTTATTTGTTCTCTGCTACAACAGTTAAAGAAACATTCAAATGAATTCACATATATCACGTAGACTTGAATATACACATATATATTTACACAGTCATCTCTCAGTATCTGATATGGTTTGGATGTTTGTCCTTTCCAAATCTCATGTTAATATGTAATCCTCAGTGTTGGAGGTGGGGCCTAGAAGGAGGTGTTGGATCATGGGGGCAGATCCCTCATGAATGGTTTAGCAGCATCCTTTTGGTGATGAGTGAGTTGTTTCTCAGTTCATGTGAGATCTGGTAAAGAGTCTGGGACCTTTCCCTTCTCTCTCTTTCTCCCTCTGTCTTGCTTCCTCTCTTGCCACATGATACACCAATCCCCTTGCCCCCAACCTGGCCCTGGCTCTGCCTTTTACCATAACTGTAAGCTTCCTGAGGCCTTACCAGTAGCAGATGCCAGTGCTATGCTTTCTGTACAGCCTGTAGAAACATAAGCCAAAATAAACCTGTTTTCCTTATAAATTACTCAGTCTCAGGTATTTCTTTATAGCAATGTCAAAATGGACTAATACAGTACCCATGGGGCATTGGTTCCTGAGCTGCCCACAGAATACCAGAATCTATGGATGCCGAAGTCCCTAATATAAAATAGCTACTATTTGCATGTAACCTACGAATATTCTCCTGTATACTTTAAATCATCTCTAGGTCATTTATCATAACTAATACAAAGTAAATGAAATGTAAAGAGTTGGCCGGGCGTGGTGGCTCAAGCCTGTAATCCCAGCACTTTGGGAGGCCGAGATGGGCGGATCACGAGGTCAGGAGATCGAGACCATCCTGGCTAACACGGTGAAACCCCGTCTCTACTAAAAAATACAAAAAACTAGCCAGGCGATGTGGTGGGCGCCTGTAGTCCCAGCTACTCGGGAGGCTAAGGCAGGAGAATGGCGTGAACCCAGGAGGCGGAGCTTGCAGTGAGCTGAGATTGTGCCACTGCACTCCAGCCTGGGCGGCAGAGCGAGACTCCGTCTCAAAAAAAAAAGAAAGAAATGTGAAGAGTTGTTATCCTGTATTGTTTAGGGAATAATTATGAGAAAGTCTTCACGTGTTCAGTAGAGATGTAATTTTTACAAATATTTCAATCCACATCGGTCAAATCCATGGATGTGAAACCCATATACAGAGATCCCATTGTATATTTATTCATATATATCTATTTAACCATATGAATTTAACTGAGAGGGAATGACTTGAATCAAGAAATATGTACGTGTGAAAGTGTCTAGCAGAATGTTTTGCCCACAGCTGATATCCAACATTCTTAAGCTTATCCCTTTTCAGTTTGTGTCTTGATAAAAACAAAGCAATAGTAGTTTCTAGAGCCTACTCACACTTGAGCCATTTTCAATTCACAAAATCTATGTTGGGTAGGTTGAGCCACTGGTTTTATTTCTAAGTCTAGTCTGCAAGTTAGGGCCTAAGTGGTCTTAATCTGGTAGCAGAGTCAGGAACTCTGCTAAAATGAAACATCACCAAGTTCCTCACTAGGATCAAAGCAGGGGCAGTGGGTCCTCACGCGCTAGGGATAGGGAGCCTTGCCCACACCCAGAGGCCATTCCCTCAAGAAAACAGCAGTGCAAATCCCAGAGAGCTAATCCCAGAAGCTGATGATGGAGAGACCGAATTGTGATAGGAGGGCATAAAATCAGTCTCCGAACAGAACCTTAGTAGAAAGGCCAAAATTCAGAAGGGACAGCTAGATAGCAGGGAGGTTAAGACCATCAAAATTTCCAACCAAGAAGAGACAAAACCCCAGTGAGTCAGGTGCCAGCTACAAAGCCTCAGTGTAAGTAAGACTGAATTTAATATTGAACTTAGTCTTTGCTTTGGGCAGGAAACTTTCCTAAGTTTCATGTTTTGTCAGGAAGCAAACACTGGATGTGTGGAAACCCTTGGCTGTGGAGGGAAGTATTGAAACAGAACAGGAACAGGGCTGACAGCACTCCAGGCCCAGCTAGAACTGACATCCAATCTTGCCATGTTCATTAGTTTCAATCTTTCTTCCTCTAGATAAGATCTAATAAGGGATTTGAGTTTTCCATCTTCTTTTCCCTTTACTAGACCTCTGATGGAGCTATTAATGAGTATGAAATAGCCATAGGGCAGGCAGCCTTAGAGAAGAATAAATGAAACAGATGGCAAGACTAATCCACAAACTGGATAAGGCCATTAAGAATCCACTCATCATCACTATTAAACATTCAAGAGGTAGTTTTACTGCACATTAACTTGACAGTATAATATGAGTCACAGCCTTTCTGGGGCTCAGTTTCAATATCTGTAGAATGTGGAGCTTGGACTAGCTCAGCAGTTATTAAAACTGCTCTGAGGAGCCCTAAAATTCCAAGGCAGTACTTTAGGTCACCTCAAGAAACAAGGAGAAGTTTCAGTCCTTTACTTTAACTAGGCGCTGCTGTATTTATATGTTTGATGCAGTGACGCTCCAGTTAGATTTCTTCTGGGAGGAAAAAAAAAAAAAATCCTGCCACTAAAATAAGGCTTGTGAATCATGGCATAAGGCAAATACTGAGGACATTCCTGACTCCAGCAATCTGGGACTTGGCACTAAATGAGCATTGCACCTCTTGTCTGCAGCTTCTTTTCTTTCCAAGTGACACCGGTAAAGTTAAAGAGGGAGAAACTAATGTTCAGCTCACTGAAAGGCAATACTATATTATATAGCCAGTGTTTATCATAACACAGAAATCTGCTGTTTAAATTTTGATTTTTTGGTAGGAAGCATATAAATAATAACTTAACATTTTAAAGCGATGTCAAATAGATCTTGAAACAATGCTCAAATTAACCATGCTTATATTTTTCACTTGCACCTGACTGTCAGAGCTGTAATTTAAAACTGGCTAGAGTAAAATAGTGGTGAGCAGTCCGCTTGAATACAGGGCAGTGGATATTTTAGGAAGTTAGCACAAACTTAAAGTTTTTGAAAAATGTGGAAAGACAACTGAGAATGTCCACAGCCTGCTCCATCTCCAACTCTCATCCCCTTCTTTACCTGCTTCCCTGATTCCAGTATCTGACAGGGTTGTTGCTTTGAACATAAGCTTAAAAAAAAGAAGATTTTCACGATACTGTGGCACATGTGTGTGCTCATAATGCATTTAATTCCAAAGAAATTTTTATTTAAAACTTATACCTCTTTCTTCCATTCATTCATTTTATATATATTTACCTAGCACTTATAATGTTTCAAGTCCTGTGTGTGTGTGTATGTATATGTGTGTGTGTGTGTGTGTATATATGACTAGAACATAATCCTTTTCTGTCTAGCAATACCCAATATGAGAAATATTCTGCATTCTAAAAATAACACAAGCTCATCGTAAAAAAAAATCACACACAGTGTTGACAGCAATGAAGAAGAAAGGTCAGCCAGTGATAATTCTGTCTTTCAGAGATAAGTACTTCGACATTTGGCATATCCTTCCAGACTATTGTATCTATCTATTAAGATATCTATATAGACATATTATTAAAAATGAGATTCTACTGCACATTGCTCTTTTGCAATCCGATTTTTCCACATAAGGGGTAAATCAAAGGTACTACACCAAGATATGTAACTGATTTCAACGGAGCCAATTTTGTCAGTGACCTCAAAGTCAAAAAGGCATTCAAAAGCAGATACCTGGGCTTGAAACCTTAGTCAGACTGACTTGAGGAGATGGAACAGAGGTAACAGAGGGCAGCGACACAGTCCTAAGGTAAGATCCAAGGGACAGAGCTTCAGCATTGACTCATGCTATGGAGAGTTTAGGCTTGGACTTCTTCTATATCCCTGCTTGTCCCTTTTAAAGCTGACACATTTTTGCACTGCACCTTGACACTTCGATACATAGGAATATTCATATCTTCTGGACAATCTATAGATTTATACTGTTAAGTCAGAAACAACTAGCTCATAGTCTAGACCTGGCCTAGAGGCAGTTTCGTTAAAATGTAAAACAAAAGAAGATGACTCAATATTTGTGAATTAAGAGATTTCAAAAACAAAACAAAACAAAAACAAACTCTGGATTGCTGACTATTCCTGAAAAGGTCAGAAGAATGGAGGTTGTAATCTTGCAATTCTGTACAATAATCATTAGTTGATGCTTTAGGGCAGAGGTTCCCAGATTCTATTGCACATTGCAGTTACCTCGGCAGATTTTGAAATTCCTGATACTCAGCTTGCATCCCAAGCTAATTAAGTCAGAATGTCTGGGAGTGGGAGTCAGGCATTGGTAATTTTTAAAGATGCCTAGGTGAGGCCAGGCGCAGTGGCTCATGCCTGTAATCCCAGCACTTTGGGAGGCCGAGGTGGGTGGATTACCTGAGGTCAGGAGTTTGAGACCTCTGGCCAACATGGTGAAACCCCAACTCTACTAAAAATACAAAAATTGGCCAGGCGTGGTGGCACATGCCTATAATTCCAGCTACTTGGGAGACTGAGGCAGGAGAATCACTTGAACTCGGGAGTCGGAGGTTGCAGTGAGCTGAGATTGCGCCATTGCACTCCAGCCTGGGCAACAGAGTGAGACTTCATCTCAAAAAAAAAAAAGATAAAATAAAATAAAATAAATTTTAAAAAAGATGCCCAGGTGATTCTAATGTTCCTCAAAATCTGGGAACCACTGCCTTAGGGTCTTTGAACTCACTATTTTCTCTGCCTGAGAGATCTCCTCTTTCATCCACATGGCTTAAAGTTCATGTTCTACAGGTAACTCACCTTATGTCAGGTATTATTTGTTGCAAAACTGTTGAGGGATGCAGAAAAGCAGTTGCTTTCATTAGATAGGGCTTGTGTTCTCCTGTTTGCCACTGACCATTTAACTCTGCTGAGTTTTATGTTTGACACCTTTAGGAATCTGACCCCAGGTATGACTATTATCCGTAATTGCATCAATAAAAGTCATGGGAAATATTCAGCTACACTTACTGTTGGTTTAAGATGAGATACTCGAATGTTAGGGGAAAAGTAAACGGGTAAAGAACTTCCACAGTCATAATGTATTTGAGTATTTCTTTTGTATTTCTTAGTTACAAAGATGAATTATGACATTATCAGTCTCTCTAATATCAGCTCAGTTTGGTACTCCACATACAACAAATGTAGTGTAATCCATTTAATAAGTTTTTTTTTTTCTTTTCTCAGCAAGGGTCTGAACAAGTTCGATAGCACAGCACTGATCAAAAGTGGCAAACATCATTATCCTTGGCAGGTTACCAGGAGTTCTGCAATTAACGGCAACATGAATAAAACTATTTTATGGACTCCAGAGTAAATGTGGCTTGATGAAGGGGAAACATATTCATCTTGCCACAAATTAACCTAATGTTAGAACTCTTCACATTGAATACATTTTAAGGTTACTGAGAACCACTGTGGAAAGAAAAGCAAATGAAAACAAGAAATAAAATAAATTGTCACCTAGCAAGCTCCATTTCTATGAGTTCATTATCAAACAGTATTTATTTAGTACCCCTTTGCATAGAGCTTTGAGAAGGGTTCTTAAGGGTGTAAATAAAGAGAAAGAATACTCATCTTTTAGCACTTACATAATGCAGGAAATGAGTCCATGTGACAATTTTGACTATAAACACTATATGGATAAAAACCAGATTAAATTATGAAAAAACAAGGTAATTAATTACTGACAGCCCAAATACAGGTTATGAAACTTACAAGAATCATTGTATAAAGTATTTTTTCCTTTTGAAATGCCGATTGCCTTCAGAATTTGTGTAGTAGGTAAATACAAGTAATTTCAATAAAATATACTTATATTGCAAGATCTGACAATATCTGGAAGAGAGGACTACGACTGTAGGGGGAAGAGGGGGTAATCCCTTTTCTCCCCATCGTACAGTCATAGTCAACAACCTTATAACAAAAAACAGGTTAACATAGGAAAAGCCTACAGATTTATTACTATTACATGCTCATGTGTACATGTGTACATGGGAGTCATACAAAATACAAGTGCAAAGAGGGGCCAGAGGGTTGAGGCTTAAATGCCTTCTTCTTAGGAGAAATGGACATGGAGGAATGAATAGGCCCAATGTTCAGCTAATGGCTAGTAAATGATTCTCTTGGCTTATTATGTAGATAAATTCCCTCAGGTAATCTCTCAGAGGTGCCCTTAGAAGAGTTAATGAAAAGTTCTTCATGGTAAGGAATCCCAGTCTCTCGCTTTCTCTGGTGGTTGATATTTCTTGGTTATTTGATGAGATTCCTAGGAAGGGAGTCTTAGGCTATTGCATTTTGTTGTTGTTGTTGTTGGAAAGAAGCCTTCTTAGGTAAGAAGATTCCAATTGATATAGACAGACAGGGAGGTGGGAAAAGGTCAGATAAATACCTTGGTTCTGAAGCTTATTTCTGAAGTCTTTCCATTTTAAAGGCAATCTGTATACAGAAGTACCATATCTGGGGGAATCATTTTCTGTACCCCAACAATATTCTATATCTGAGATCATATAATTCTACAATTCCGCTTTTTTTGTGAGCAATGTATTACTTTACCTAAGGGAAATAAACACATATGTGTATGTGTACCAGTCATCTATTTGTTACCAGATGTACTGCTTGGCCCCTCCTTCTCAGTTCTGTATTGCAGAGGGCTGATCTTTGCAAACATTTATCAGGTTCACCCTGCCAACCAACTTTCAAGTAGTTTCAGAAGGAGGCCTGGCAGGAAATGAGAGTTGGGAAAAAGGGAGTATCTGAGATGTTTCTTCCTCTCTTTCTTTGCTTGGGCTCCATCAGCAGTGGTTTCCCATCCTCCCTTGTGCCAGCTCCATAGGCAGTAGTTGTCCTCAGAAGGCATACATTCATCATAGTCTAACTCTGAGCAGGCAGACTAGAGCTGTCCCCCTTGTCCCTTCAGCCTGATGGGTAGCAGTGACCACTATTGTTAATGTTTGGTTTGCTTATCCAAAACTTGTATAAATACTGACCTAAGGAATTTTCTGACTGTTTTCCTCAGTAACTCTAACTGATAAATATATACAGAGTTTGTGTATATTTATTATAAAGTTAGCCTGCGTGGCATCACCAAAATGGGCATAGTGTTGTCATGAAGAATTAGCCAGTTCTACCTCTTTATGACAAAGCAAAGAAACACTAAACTAAAAGGTAGGATTCAAGATGAGATAGAGTAGTGAAGTACCAAAACAACACATCAGCTCTTTTGGAAAAATGCAGGTTCAAAGATACATATAGAGAGAGGTGATTCTTCAATGTTTTTTAAGTTAAAAAAAGAGTTTTTCTAAATCTCTTTTTAAAGTTTGATGTATTTTTAAATGTCTACATTTATATAAAATGAATGTATGTATGTATATATGTATGCATTTCTCACTTTTATGTTCTGGATACATGTTCAGATTTGTCATATAGGTAAATTGCACCATGGGGATTTGGTGTATGGATTATTTCATCACCCAGGTAATCAACGTAGTATCTGATAGGTAGCTTTCGGATCCTCACCCTCTTTCCACCCTCTGCCCTCAAGTAGGCCCCGGTGTCTGTTGTCCCCTTGTTTGTGTCCATATATACTCAATGCCAAACTTCTTTTATTCTTCCACATTCCCTCACCATCTGATTAATATGTGAGTTCTATCTATTAAACCTCTCAATTTTTTCCCTTTATCTATCCCTCTGACACTCCATTCATTCAGTGGACTCACTTATACTGATCTCCCTAAAGTGGCATCTTCAACCCATGTTCCACAAGGCTACTAGTGAGTGTTTTCTAAAAGTTAGTTCTGATCGGGAACAAGATAAGGATGCCCATTCTTGCCTCTTCTATTCAAAATAGTACTGGAAGTCCCAGCCAGAGCAATTAGGCAAGATAAAGAAATAATAGGCATCCATTTAAGAAAGGAAGAAGTTAAATAGTCTTTGTTTGCAGACCCCATGATTATTTATATAGAAAACTCTAAAGACTCTAGCAAAAAAAACTGTTAAAACTAATACACAAATTCAGTAAAGTTGCAGGATACAAAATCACCATGTAACAATCAGTAATATTTTCATGCACTAACAATGACCTACACAATAATTTTTTTTATTTACACTGAAAATTGTAAAACATTGACGAAAGAAAGTGTAGAAGACACAAATAAATGGAAAAATGTCCCATGTTTATAGATTGGAATAATTAATATTGTTAAAATGTTCATACTACCACAAAGCAGTTTATAGATTCAATGCAATTCCGATCCAAATTCCAATGACATTTTTCACAGAATTAGAAAAAAATCCTAAAATTCAAATGGAATCACAAAAAAACCCAAATATCAAAAGCAATCTTGAGCCAAATTAACACAGCTGGAGACATCACATTACCTGGCTTCAAAATACACTGCAAAGCTATAATAATCAAAACATTGTGGTACTGGCATAAAACCAGACACATAGACTAATATAAAAGAATAGAGAGCCCAGAATAAATACATGTATTTACAGTCAACTAATTTTACAAAGATGCCAAGAACATGCAATGGGAAAACAGTAGTCTCTTCAATAAGTGGTGCTGTGAAAATATCCACATGCAGAAGATTGAATTTGGTCCCTTATCTCACATCATATAAAAAAAATCAGCTCAATATGGATTAACAACTTAAATGCAAAACCTAAAGCCTAAAACTGTAAAATTACTAGAAGAAAACATAGAGAAAAATACTCATGACATTGGTCTGGGCAATAATATTTTGGATACAACCCCAAAAACATAAACAATAAAAGCAAAAATAGACAAATGGAATTACATCAAACTAAAAGGTTTCTGCACAGCAAAGAAAATAGTCAACAGAGTGATGAGACAACCTATGGAATAGGAGAAAATATTTGCAAATCACACATCTGATAATGGGTTTATATCTAAATTATAGAAAGTACCCAAACAACTCAAAAGCAAGAAAACAAATAACCTGATTAAAAAATGAGCAAAGGACCTAAACAGACATTTTTGAAAGAAGACATAAAAATGGCCAACAGATAAACAAAAGTTTCTCAACATCACTAATCATTACAGAAATGCAAATCAAGACCATAATGAACCTCTGGTCTGCAGTTCCCAGTGAGATTGATGCAGAAGACAAGTGATTTCTTCATTTCTAGCTGAGGTACCTGGTTCATCTCACTGGGACTGGTTGGATGGTGGGTGTAGCCCACAGAGGGAGCGCCAAAGCAGGGCAGGGCCTCGCCTCACCTGGGAAGTGCAAGGGGTCGGAGTATTTCCCTTTCCTACCCAAGGGAAGCTGTGACACACTATACCTGGAAAAATGTATACTCCCGCCCAAATGCTGTGCTTTGCCCATGATCTCACCAACCGGCAGATCAGGAGATTCCCTCCCATGCCTGGCTCAGTGGGTCCCATGCCCACAGAGCCTTGCTCACTGCTAGTACAGCAGTCTGAGATCGACCTGTGAGGCTGCAGCCCGATGGAGGGAGGGGCATCTGCCAATGCTGAGGTTTGAGTAGGTAAATAATGTGGCCTGGAAGCTCAAACTGGGTGGAGTCCACCATTGCTCAGCAAGGCCTACAGCCTCTATAGGCTCCACCTCTGTGGACAGGGCATAGTTGAACAAAAGGCAGCAGACAACTTCTGCAGACTTAAACGTCCCTGTCTGACAGCTCTGAAGATAGCAGTAGTTCTCCCAACATGGTGTTTGAGCTCTGAGCACAAACAGGCTGCCTCCTCAAGTGGGTCCCTGACCCCATGTAGCCTGACTGGGAGACACCTCCCAGTAGGGGCCGACAGACACCTCATACAGACAGGTGCTCCTCTGGGGCAAAGCTTCCAGAGGAAGGATCAGGCAGCAATATTTGCTGTTCTGCAGCCTCCACTGGTGATATCCAGGCAAACAGCATCTGGAGTGGACCTTCAGCAAACTCCAACAGACCTGAGACTGAGGGAGCCTGACTGTTAGAAGGAAAACTAACAAACAGAAAGGAATAGCATCGACATCAACAAAAAGGACACCCACACCAAAACTCCATCTGTAGGTCACCAACATCAAAGACCAAAGGTAGATAAAACCACAAAGATGGGTAGAAACCAGAGCAGAAAAGCTGAAAATTCCAAAACCAGAATGATTCTTCTCCTCCAAAGGATTGCAGCTCCTTGCCACCAACAGAACAAAACTGGACAGAGAATGGCTTTGACAAGTTGACAGAAGTAGGCTTCAGAAGGTCAGTAATAACAAACTTCTCCGAGCTAAATGAGCATGTTCTAACTCATTGCAAGGAAGTTTAAAATCTTGAGAAAAGATTAGATGAATGGCTAACTAGAATAAACAGTGTAGAGAAGACCTTAAAGGACCTGATGGAGCTGAAAACCAATGGCATGAGACTTCGAGACGCGTGTACAAGCTTCAATAGCTGATTAGATCAAGCGGAAGAAAGGATATCAGTGATTGAAGATCAAATTAATGAAATAAAGTGAGAAGACAAGATTAGAGAAAAAAGAGTAAAAAGAAATGAACAAAACCTCTAAGAAATATGGGACTATGTAAAAAGACCAAAACTAAGTTTGATTGGTGTACCTGAAAATGATGGGGAGAATGAAAACAAGGTAGAAAACACTCTTCCAGATATTATCCAGGAGAACTTCCCCAACCTAGCAAGGCAGGTCAACATTCGAATTCAGGAAATACAGAGACCACAAACATACTCCTTGAGAAAAGCAAACCCCAGACACATAATTGGCAGATTCACCAAGGCTGAAATGAAGGAAAAAATGTTAAGGGCAGTCAGAGACAAAGGTCAGTTTACCCACAAAGGGAACCCATCAGACTAACAGTGGATCTCCTGGCAGAAACCCTACAAGCCAGATGAGAGTTGGGGCCAATATTCAACATTCTTAAAGAAAAGAATTTTCAACCCAGAATTTCATATCCAGTCAAACTAAGCTTTGTAAGTGAAGGAGAAATAAAATCCATTACAGACAAGCAAATGCTGAGAGATTTTGTCACCACCAGGCTGCCTCACAAGAGCTCCTGAAGGAAGCAGTAAACATGGAAAGGAACAACCGGTACCAGCTACTGCAAAAACATACCAAATTGTAGAAACCATCAATGCTATGAAGAAACTGCATCAATTAATGGGCAAAATAACCAGCTATCATCATAATGACAGGATCAAATTCACACGTAACAATGTTAACCTTAAATGGAAATAATCTGAATTCCCAATTAAAAGACACAGACTGGCAAATTGGATAAAGAGTCAAGACCCATCAGTGTGCTGTATTCAGGGGACCCATCTCATGTACAGAGACATGCACAGGCTCAAAATAAAGGGATGGAGGAAGATCTACTAAGCAAATGGAAAGCGAAAAAAAAAAAAAAAAAAGCAGGGGTTGCAATCCTAGTCTCTGATAAAACAGACTTTAAACCAACAAGCTCAAAAGAGACAAAGAAGGCCATTACATAATGGTAAAGGGATCAATTGAACAAGAAGAGCTAACTATCCTAAGTATATATGCACCCAATACAGGAGGAACCAAATTCATAAAGCAAGTTCTTAGAGACCTACAAAGAGACTTAGACTCCCACACAATAATAAGGGGAGATTTTAACACTCCACTGTCAATATTAGACAGATTAATGAGATAGAAGGTTAAAAGGATATCCAGGACTTGAACTCAGCTCTGCAGCAAGCAGATCTAATAGACATCTACAGGACTTTCCACGCCAAATCAAGAGAATATATATTCTTCTAAGCACCACATCACACTTATTCTAAAACTGATCACATAATTGGAAGTAAAATACTCCTCAGCAAATGTAAAAGAACAGAAATCACAACAAACTGTCTCTCAGACCACAGTGCAATCAAATTATAATGCAGGATTAAGAAACTCACTCAAAATACGGAAACTGAACAACCTGCTCCTTAATGACTACTGGGTAAATAATGAAATGAAGGCAGAAATAAAGATATTCTTTAAAGCCAATGAGAACAAAGATACAATGTACCAGAATCTCTGAAAGTGGTATGTAGAGGGAAATTTATAGCACTAAATGCCCACAAGAGAAAGCAGGAGAGATCTAAAATTGACACCCTAACATCACAATTAAAAGAACTAGAGAAGCAAGAGCAAACAAATTCTAAAGCTAGCAGAAGGCAAGAAATAGCTAAGATCAGAGCAGAACTGAGAGATAGAGACACAAAAAGCCCCTCAAAAAATCAATGAACCCGGGAGGTGTTTTTTCAAAAAGATTGACAAAATTGATACACCACTAGCAAGACTAATAAAGAAGAAAAGAGACAAGAATTAAATAGATGCAATAAAAAATGATAAAGGGGTATCAGCACCAATCCCACAGAAATACAAACTACCATCAGAAAATACTGTAAACACTTCTACACAAATAAACTAGAAAATCTAGGAGAAATGGATAAATTACTGGACATATACACCATCCCAAGACTAAACCAGGAAGAAGTGGAAACTCTGAATAGACCAATAACAGGTTCTGAAATTGAGGCAATAATTAATAACCTACCAAACAAAAAAAGAGCAGGACCAGATGGAATCACAGCTGAATCCTACCAGAGGTATGAAGACGAGCTGGTACCATTCCTTCTGAAATTATTCCAATAAAAAAAAAAAAGAAGGAACCCTCCCTCCCTCCCTAACTCATTTTATGAGGCCAGCATCATCTTGATACCAAAGCCTGGCAGAGACACAACAAAAAAAGAGAATTTTAGGCCAATATCCCTGATGAACATCGATGCAAAAATCCTCAATACAATACTGGTAAATTGAATTCAGCAGCACATCAAAAAGCTTATCCACCACAATCAAGCTTCATCTCTGGGATGCAAGGCTGGTTCAACATACACAAATCAATAAATGTAATCCATCACATAAACAGAACCAATGACAAAAACCACATGATTATCTCAGTAGATGCAGAAAAGGCCTATGACAAAATTCAACAGCCCTTCACGTTAAAAACTCTCAATAAACTGGGTATTGATGGAATGTATCTCAAAATAATAAGAGCTATTTATAAACCCACAGCCAATATCATACTAAATGAGCAAAAACTGGAAGCAATCCCTTTGAAAACTGGCACAAGACAAACATTCCCTCTCTCACCACTCCTATTCAACATAGTGTTGGAAGTTCTGGCTAGGGCTATCAGGCAAGACAAAGAAATAAAGGGTATTCAGTTAGGAAAAGAGGAAGTCAAATTGTCCCTGTTTGCAGATGACATAATTGTACATTTAGAAAACCCCATCGTCTCAGCCCAAAATCTCCTTAAGCTGATAAGCAACCGCAGCAAAGTCTCAGGATACAAAATCAATGTGCAAAAATCACAAGCACTCCTATACACCAATAACAAACAGATCCAAATAATGAGTGAACTCCCATTCACAATTGCTTCAAAGAGAATAAAATACCTAGGAATTCAACTTATAAGGGATGTGAAGGACCTCTTCAAGGAGAACTACAAAACACTGCTCAATGAATTAAAAGAGGACAGAAACAAATGGAAGAACATTTCATGCTCATGGATAGGAAGAATCAATATTGTGAAAATGGCCATACTGCCCAAGGTAATTTATAGATTCAATGCCATCCCCATCAAGCTACCAATGATTTATTCACAGAATTGGAAAAAACTACTTTAAAGTTCATATGGAGCCAAAAGAGAGCCTGCAGCGCCAAGACAATCCTAAGCCAAAAGAACAAAGCTGCAGGAGTCACGCTACCTGACTTCAAACTATACTACAAGGCTATGGCAACCAAAACAGCATGGTACTAGTACCAAAGCAGATACATAGACAAACGGAACAGAACAGAGGCCTTGGAAATAACACCATACATCTACAAGCATCTGATCTTTGACAAACCTCACAAAAACAAGCAATGGGGAAAGGATTCCCTACTTAATAAATGGTGCTGGGAAAACTGGCTAGCCATATGTAGAAAGCTGAAAATGGGTCCCTTCCTTACACCTTATACAAAAATTAACTCAAAGTGGATTAAAAACTTAAATGTAATACCTAAAACTGCAAAAACCCTAGAAGAAAACCTAGGCAATACCATTCAGGACATAGGCATGGGCAAAGACTTCATGAGTAAAACATCAAAAGCAATGGCAACAAAAGTCAAAACAGACAAATGGGATCTAATTAAACTAAAGAACTTCTGTGCAGCAAAAGAAACTATCATCAGAGTGAACAGGCAACCTACAGAATGGGAGAAAATTTTTGCAATCTGCCCATCTGACAAAGGGCTAATATCCAGAATCTACAAAGAACTTAAACAAATTTACAAGAAAAAATAAACAACCTCATCAAAAACTGGGCAAAGGATATGAACAGATATTTTTCAAAAGCAGACATTTATGCAGCCAACAGACACATGAAAAAATGTTCATCATCACTGGTCATCAGAGAAATGCAAATCAAAACCACACTGAGATATCATCTCACGCCAGTTAGAAATGCGATCATTAAAAAGTCAGGAAACAAGAGATGCTAGAGAGGATGTGGAGAAATAGAAATGCTTTTACACTGTTGGTAGGAGCGTAAATTAGTTCAACCATTGTGGAAGACAGTGTGGCGATTCCTCAAGGATCTAGACCTAGAAATACCATTTGACCCAGCAATCCCATTTCTGAGTATATACCCAAAGGATTATCATGCTACTATAAAGACACATGCACACGTATGTTTATTGTGGCACTATTCACAATAGCAAAAACTTGGAACCAACCCAATGTCCATCAGTGATAGACTGGATTAAGAAAATGTGGCACATATACACCATGGAATACTATGCAGCCATAAAAAAGGATGAGTTCATGTCCTTTGCAGGGATATGGATGAAGCTGGAAACCATCATTCTCACCAAACTATCACAAGGACAGAAAACCAAACACTGCATGTTCTCATTCATAGGTGGGAATGGAATAATGAGAACACATGGACACAAGGTGGGGAACATCACACACTGGGGCCTGTTGGGGCTTGGGGGTTGGGAGAGGGATAGCATTAAGAGAAATACCTGATGTAAATGACGAGTTGATGGGTGCAGCAAACAAAAATGGCACATGTATACCTATGTAACAAATCTGCACATTGTGCACATGTACCCTAGAACTTAAAGTATATATATGTATAAAAACCCAACAAGCTAAACCAACCAACCAAACAAAAAAATCCATATAAACAGTCCTACAAACTTGTACTTTTCACTGATGTTAAAATAGAAACATCAGATACATGTCAATCGAAAGAAAAATATCAAGTAAAGAGTATTAAGAAATTAAATAATTGATGAAATTAAAAAACATAATGAGCTATCACCTCACACCTGTCAAGGTGGCTATTATCCATAAGTCAAATGATAATAAGTATTGTCAAGGATGTGGAGAAAAGGGAATCCTTACACACATTTGGTAAGAATGTAAATTAGTGCAGCCATTATGGAAAACAGTATGGAGGTGCCACAAAACTTTAAAAATAGAACTACCACATGATCCAGCATCACACTACTGGGTATATGTCCAAAGGAAATGAAATCAGTATGTCAAAGAGATACCCATAATCCCATGTCCATTGCAACATTATTCAGTGACGCCAAGATATGGAATAAATCTAAATGTCCATCAGTGGATAAATGGACAAAGAAAATGTGATATACACACACTATAGAATATTATTCAACCTTAATAAAGAAGCAAATCTTGTCATTTTCAGCAACATGAATGAAACTGGAGGACATTTTGTTAAGTGAAATAAACCAGAACAAAAAGACAAATATTGCATGATTTCATTTATATGTGGAATTTTAATTTTAAACTAGAAAGTAGAATTGTGATTACCAGGGGCTGGGGATGG
Source organism: Theropithecus gelada (assembly GCF_003255815.1). Lineage (NCBI taxonomy): Eukaryota > Metazoa > Chordata > Mammalia > Primates > Cercopithecidae > Theropithecus > Theropithecus gelada. Next base: position 73,753,352 of record NC_037683.1, read on the forward strand.
GAGGTTGGATTGGAGACGTAGTGGTTAAAAAACACAGCATTTCTATTAGATAGGAGAAATAAATTCAAGAGATCTACATACAATATAGTGACTATAGTTACTAACAATGTATTATATACTTGAAAATTGCTAAAAGGGTAGATTTTAAGTGTTTTCACCACAAAAATGGTAAGTATGTGAGGTCATACATATGTTAACTAGTGTTGAGTTAGCCATTTCACAATGTATACATATTTTGAAACATCTTGTTGTATGTAATATATAAAATTCTTGTCAATTAAAAATATTAAAAAACAATTAATATTGTTTTTTACAATTCCGCTCACATGAATACATAACCCCTTTCAATGAAATCCATTTTTTATACAATAAAATTTAAATTACTTTGCATATCACATAAGGTCCTTCAAGATCTGTCTCTTACTCGTCTCTTAGCCTTATTTCTCTTTTCTTACCACTCTATCTTCTTATCCAGTGCAGTTCTCCTGAACTATTTGCAATTCTTCAAATAAGTTCTGCAATTTCTGCCTTTGCAGGTGTGGACTGTCTCCCCATTCTTTTTGATCATGAGAAAGCCTTACTCATCTTTCAAAATTCAATTTGCTTCTCGACTCTCTAGGAAGTCTTTCCTGGCCTTCATAAGTAGAAGGAAACACTCTTTGGGCTTCTAGTGTATCTTCCATTGCAACTATTGCCCTTACGCAACTACTGTTGTTATTGGTTTGCATATGTTTCTCTCATGACACTAGTCTCTACCTACCATTCTTTCCCCAGCTTGAGCTCATTGTCTAGTACATAGTAGGCCTTTGCTATATTTTTACTAATGCAGTGAATAAGAGTTTTCAGACTTACAGTAACATTTACTTTGATGTGCATTTCCACCGAGCATCTATAAGGTCCCCCTCAGTGAGGGAAGAAAAGTTTTCCAGGCTGTTGATTCAGTTATTTCTCATGTGCTTCTCTGGAGCACACTGATGCCCCAGATGTGATTTCACTCTAGGGCACCCTTTGCCACCTACCCATTTGTTTATCCTCTCTACTTCTAGAAGTTCAAAAGATGAAGAGAAATACCTGCTGTGGCATACAAAGTTTTAAGAAAAGAAGACAGTTCTGTGTATGTGTGTGTACATGCACGTGTTGCTCTGTAACTTATCCTTTACATACAGTGTCATTTCACAGTCAAATGCCTTGGACATAGAAAACTCCCAACAGTTCGTGATTGAATGACTGATCTCTCCCACTGCATCTTTCTGTATACCCAGACCTGAAGCCACACCAGAAAGCAGAGCATTCTCACAAGAGCCATAGACTTTTAATCCTCCAATCCTCTACCTCCATATTGTTGCCTCAGCCTGAAACATCCTTTCTTGTATTGTCTACTCACTTCTCAATCAGAGCTAAAATCAAATGCCATCACTTCTGTGTGTTTTTGATCCATCAAACAGAATAAACAGCTTATTATTTCTCCTCCTCCTAACTTGCTGGGCACCTGCTTTCCTTATTCCAGAACTTGGTGTGCTGTTTGGCACATGACTATACCTAACAAATATTTGTAGAAATAAATTAAATTGAAATAAGTGAATAATAAAAGAATTCACCTATGAAATATTTTTGAGCGAGTAAATATTTCAGATTGCGTGAAGATACTGAGAAGCTGGATAGGCTCTCAGCAAATCTGTGAAGTATCAAAACCTGAAGATGGCACCTTCAAGCTTCAGTTCCCACCACTTCTTTGCTGCTCACTCCTAGCCTCATATGGCAGTGTTAGGTCTCAACCTCCCAGAGCCTTGCTAAAGTGCTTGGTAATAAATGCTTAATGTATAATCCTTCCAAGAACAGTTGCATTTTAACTGGAAACTTTTGAAGGACATTTAAACAGAAAAGAACCCAAGGAATAAGTAATGGTGGAACTACAAACACCTTGCTGATTGGTAGGGGAGGGACAGTGAATCAGTGGTGAGCTTTCAGAATATCCCTCAAGCATAAAACTCCAGCAGCTTTTTGTCTGAGATGACTTTCTCTGGACGTGAATGCAAACAAAACAAATCTTTCTTAAAACAAAATGTTAAGGGAACTATGCAACAGTTAAATTGTAATCCCTGTCAAAAATCACTAGCGTTTTCTTCAGAATAGAAAGCAATGCTTAGAATAACTTAAGCATTGAAAGTAGATTCCTATTATTTTAATCAACCATTATTGATGGGGAAATGAATGGAAGCCAGGAGGTACCCCCAACATGAAGAAAGCTATCAGGTGGACATTATTAGTTTCTCTCTGACTTTGTTCCATTACACAGCTGCTTTGCTGATCTCCCAAAGGAGTACTAAAACTGAAGGCATGAGTAGAGAATTGCTGATATTTATCAGGTAGGAGCAAGTTAAAATGGAAAGAAGGCAAAGTCAAAGTAGTAAAACATGAAGAGCTTTCCCCAGACATAATTTCTTCCAGGAAATGTAACATATAACACACTTGAAAACCTTATCTCATTAACCTCTACTGGATTTTTTGGTGGTTTTGTAAATGCCTACAGTTTTAAACTGATAAGTGTGTCAGAATACATTAGTGGCCTTATGGAACAATTAGTGCTGTAGACTCGATTCTTTAGTATTCACCTTAGAAAATAGCCATTGGCCAAGTCAAGGCTAAGACAAGACTGTGGAAAACAGATAGGGAAAGTGGTTGAACTAAGCAAGAGGCAGGTTTAATTATTCTGCTTCTATGGGTTGTCAGGAAAGATTAAATCCTCTGATCTTTTATGTCCAATAGCAGTTTCTTCTTAGACACTTGCTTTGTGGTTGCCTCATCAAGTTTTTTTCTTTATCTTCTATGTATACAAATCAGAGAAATGAGACAGAACATTGACAAGTCTATTACTCCCATCATCATCTGATTTAGGAAAAACAATGAAGAACTCAAAACTCACTTTGGTGGGATCCAATCTTCCCATTAAGCATCGCCTCCCACATCTAAGATCTCCTTTAAAGACTTGAGTAGTGTGCTTTCTTAGTATCATAGATGTCCTGAAGAAAAAACTGGAAACACAAGAGTGTCACCCCCTCTCAGAGTAATAAGGCTAAAAGTCCATGGGGGAAGAAATGAATGGATTAGAATAAGATTTCAGACTGCAGAAAAAAGGTGGGCAGAGATTACAGGAGCCACATAACAAGTATCCTGGAATTCAGTGAGTTACACAGTCACTCTGCTAAGAATGAATTAACCAAAATACAAATTTGGAAAGCCATTATGACTTATAAACCACAATGTATGTGTAACACCAAAAACTCTTGCTTTGTCACTGGTTTTGTTGTCAGCAAACTTCACGACTCTTGTCCTTTTCATGTGTTTGCAGCTAAAGCTTGGGTAGAAACGCACATTCCTGCAAAGTCTGTTAATTAATATAAGTGGAGGCCAGGTGCGGTGGCTCACACCTGTAATTCCAACACTTTGGGAGGCCGAGGTGGGTGAATCACCTGAGGTCAGGAGTTTGAGACCAGACTGGCCAACACGGTGAAACCCCATTTCTACTAAAAATACAAAAAATTAGCCGGCATGATAGCAGGCTCCTGTAATCCCAGCTACTTGGGAGGCTGAGGTAGGAGAATCACTTGAACCCAGGAGGCAGAGATTACAGTCAGCCAAGATCGTGCCACTGCACTCCAGCCTGGGCGACCAGCGAAACTCCATCTAAAAAGCAAAAGCAAAAACAAAAACAAAACAAAAAAATAAAATAAATAATAATATAAGTGGAATCCCTCAAAAAATAATTTTTAAAAAAGACCTCAGCAAAAACAAAGATTAGCAAGCATTTATCCTGCTAAAAGGAAAAATAAAATAATAAAAATTACTATCCCATTGTGACTAACATATCAAATCAAACATCTTTCTTGAACATGAGACAAACATTTACTCATCATTGTCATCTAAGCAGATAGTTGAATGGCCTGAATAAGATTTAGATTTTATGATCAGTACTTGTTTTACATAACAGAAGAAATAAAAGCTTTTCTAAATTCACTAGCAGTTCCTGCTACTTTCCTTAGATTTCCTATTGAAGAAAATTAAACATATTTAAATAGATGACTAGAATTTCTGAATGTCATTGTTACTCTTTTTGAATACTCAATAAATTATAATCTCCTGGTGGGGAGTAAACATTGCTCCAATATTTTGCCTAGACAGCCCTTTATAAGCGGTTTGACAATAGTAAAGGTTGGAAAACAGTGCTTTCCAGTTTATTGGAATGGCTCAAACACTCAGCTTCAATCTGAACTGAATCAACCAATATTTCTTTTTTCTAATGAAAAGAAAAAGGTTTTCTGATTTTTGCTGTTGTCTGAATTCTTCTGCTTGCTGTCTGACTAGTTTATGAGTGAAAGGATTGGCCAGTACAAGTGAGAGAAACAAAAGTGGGCACGAAATTGTTGCCCAGCAAACCTCAGCAAGGCTGAAAAAGGAATGCTTTTACCCTTATCCTACAGCTGCCACAGGAGCAATATGTGTTTGTGGTATGTTGGGGGTGGGGGCCACAAAGAAAATAAACCAACTTAAAAAAAAAATCGAGAAAGTACTTAAGGTTAAGAGTCCTCCAGGCTGTGTGGATCCTGGAGGACTCTGAAATATGTTCTTTGGATGCCTGAAGACAAGCTCTATAAACACCGTTGGTACTGAGGCTACAGCGGGCTCACTATAGAAGACTTCTCACAGCAGGCATTAGCAGAGCATGTTTGCAATGGTGCAGCATTTTGCAGGTTCATGATATAGCTGGCAGGAGCAGAGCAATAGATACACAGATGATCAATCATCATACTCTCTATATGAAGCATGAACTCTGTATGTGTTCAAAACTGAACTTCAAGAAACCGAAGACAAATAGGATGAGAATTTTAATATTTAAATTCTCATTGCTGATGTGAGAAAAATGACTTGCAATATGGAGTAGTGTTAGAGGTGGAAGCAGAGAAGTATCCAGGGTCCACTGACATAAAAAATATATGTTATGCTGTGAATGCTTAGCATAGTATTAAGTGCTGTCGGAATTGGAGACCAATGTGCACAACTGAAAACAAAAACCACTAAATTGTGAACATTACAAATTAGTTTGGAGACGTTCTCTTTCATAGAGCTATTCCTGCTGTCCTCCCACGACTGCCCCTAGGGTGATGCCATATCAGCAGAACTGCCGATGTTACCATCCCTCACTCCTGCCTTCATTTGACTCTGGTAGATATAAGAGGGTAGAAAGAAGGGTGCAGAGGTCCCCTTTGGGTAGGGAGAGGAGAGTGCATTGTTAATGAACAAAAGATATTCCTTTTCCTAAGTTCCCTAGGCAAGGGGGTAAAGTGAGGGGGTCAGGGAAGGGGTAAGGGAGGCTCCAAGATAATCACTCCCACAGATGTGGAAAGACTGATGTTTATCCAGCAGTCTGCATGTCTGCTTAGCCCCTGGAACTTGCTTGTAGTCAGGTTTCCATCAGCACTCAAGAGATGGTATGGGATGGGTGGCCACATATGAAGACGGCCAGAGTTGGCTCTCTAAAGTTCCTGGTGCTCCAGAGGTACAGAAGATGAGATTCACCAATGCTTGGAGGTTCTAAGGCTGGAAAGTTGCTGAAGGTGCATGTGATGGGGAAGTGCCATAGAGAATGGCAAAGAGACATGGAGAATAGAGGAAGCAGGCAAGATGCTGCCAGCTGGGGATTAGTTAGCAGATGCAGACTAACTTTTCAAGGGGCTACGAATCCCCAGGAACACTGTTAGGAGTAAGGCAGTTAATTGCAGTGCTGATTAATTGGCCAAATGCTGTTAGGAGTAAGGCAATTAATTGCAGGGCAATTAATTAGCCAAAGCCACTCTTCCTATACAAAGCCCGTGGATGACAAGTGGATCAGGCTATGGCCAATCAAGGAGACAAGTAATACATATCCAGGCGCAGTATATCAGTTAGAAATGCTATTGGGGCTGGGTGAGGTAGGTCACGCCTGTAATCCCAGCACTTTGGGAGACTTAGGAGGGCTGATCACGAGGTCCGGAGACTGAGACCATCCTGGCCAAATAGTGAAACCCTGTCTCTACTAAAAATACAGAAAATCAGCTGGGCGTGGTGACACACACCTGTAGTCCCAGCTACTCAAGAGGCTGAGGCAAGAGAATCGCTTGAACCCGGGAGGTGGAGGTTGCAGTGAGCCAAGATTGCACCACTGCACTCCAGCCTGGGTGACAGAGTGAGACTCGGTCTCAAAAAAAAAAAAAAAAAAAAAAGGAAAAAAAAAAAAAAGAAAAAAAAAAAAAAAAAGAAAAGAAATGCTTTATTTAGCTGCAAGTAATGCAAAGCCTACTTTTCAGTGGCCTTAACAAATAGAGATTTATTTTTCTCATATAACAAGATGTCTGGTGTGAAGTTGCTATTGCCCTTGGTTCCATATCTCAATGGTTCTGAAATTCTCTCAGCCTTTCCCTCCAGTGACTGTCTTAACCCCAGGTATCAGGTGCACACTGAAGGAAGGAAGAAGTCTGGGGATAGGAGAGAACAGCAAAGTGTATTATTTATATCAGGAAAATAAAAGTGTTCTCAGAATCCATATAACAAGCTTTTGCTTATTTCTCATTAGCCAGTTAGGTCACCTAGGTACCATAGCTACAAGAGAACCAGGGTAGTTTTGGGATTCTTTAACCTTTATAGCAAAGGAATAGCTTTCCAATAGCATCTGAGATTCATAGTCATGTTAAAGAAGGCTAACTCTCAATTCTCTTGTTATGTGGCTCTGCCCTAAGCAGCGGAGACAGAGGTGAGGGTGAGTGGAGAGGTGAGAGGAGAGGGTAAGCCCAACACCTCACTCACCCACCAAGACTCTAGATGCATGTATTTGGCCTGTGCTGACTGCAGACAGGAGACGGTGATGGGGAGAGGAGGAAAAATGTCTTTAAACTGCATATTAAAATGAATAAGACAGAGTCTCAATGAGCTAAAATGAGACTGTTCTACTAATTGAAAGAGATGAAAAAGGAAATAGAATTGGATGAGGATTGTTAAGGGAATCTTCCATCAGCTGGAAAGAAGGCTTTGACTGGGTACACTTAGTATCAGTTATTAGTAGAATAATATCCTTTTATTCCCATGCAACTAACAAATTCAGACTTCTGCCTAAATAAGTTATACTGAAGTTCACTGTTTTTTGTTAATAAATAGAGGATCCCAGTGGGTAGATTCAGGGCTTCTTAGCTACATTTCTTTTGTTTTATAAAGTTCTGAGCTGAATGGTTCACTTAATAAGACATGCCACATAAAAATACACATAATTGATTTTTGTAAGATCCTCAGATGGGTTGCTAAATAATCAAATGCATGCTTTATAAAGTCGTGTATTAACACAGCCTGGTTCTCTTTGGGAATATTGTGTATTTTATATGCGACAGACTAAACATTATTGCCAATTCATCAGTTTTCTCAAACTAACTTCAGAGGAGTTGTTCCCACTTACATCCTCTCCCCCATCCAACAAGTCCAACATATTATTTAACTGTATAGTATTCAGTCATTGCCAACTGTGATATTAACATATCTTTGCATATCCTTCTTATAAGAGGTAGATACACTCTTTCAAGTGTAAATTCCTACTCTATAAGAAGTTGCTTTCCATTTTTCAGATCTGCTCCAGTTAATTGGAGGCAGAGAGCACTGGGCTTGTCATGTAGCCCACAGAAACTTTAGACACTTCTCATATTCTAAAGGTGAAATAAGCTGATTTGATCGTGAATAGTTGAGATTCCTGATACTCAACTCCACAAATATTTATAGAGTTTTATCTACCTGCAGACACTGTGTTATGTGCCATAGAAACACAAAAGAAGATATGCCCTGTCCTTGAGAAACTCAAAATTTAGCTCTGAATGTACTATTAGCAGCATAAGCTAACATCCACTATGAGTTGTGATAAGTACTATGAGAAAAATAATTACAAAGGTCTAAGGAAACACAATTGAAGGAGTCACTATATCTGTGTAAACTGCATTGTTCATTTACGAAAGAAAAAATCAATGAAAGGAATTCATCAAGATCTCAAAGTCAGTGCAATTCTACTCTGTATTAGAGAGAGCAGTGTGTCCTTCTAAGTATGAAAGGAAAAAAAAAATCACTTCTCACCCAACTCAAGGAAAGATTCACAACCTAAGTGCTGGCTGCCTCTGCAGAAACCTGCAGAGATATTTTCTTATACTGCATCAGGTATAGCAGAAGGAAACAGCTGGAAGCTGAGGGACAAATATCAGGAGCCCTGGCGTGATTGAAAAGAATTGCCAAGTGCAGGACGTACATTCCTCCTCCACCCAGCAGTGTCTCTTTCCACTGTTACGTGCTAAGTCTTAAAATAAAAAATAATAACAGTTATCATTTAGGGAGTGTCCCTATGTCACTTGTATGTGTCTGGCACTGTAAAATGGAATTGATGTATATTATTTCCAAATTTCATAACAATTCCACTATAAATAGACATTATTACCTCTATTTTACAGATGAGGAAACCATAGAATAGAGAGAAAATTATCCACAAGTGGAGAATTCAAGAGGTGAATTCAGTTTTACCTAACATAAGTGCCTATACTCTTCCCACTGTGCCAGGCAGACAGGAGCGTCATTGATGCTTCAATTTAAGAGCGAGGAAAGGCATTCTTCCCCGGGCCTCTTGATAGCTATCCATAGAAATTTACATGAAGTGGCCCCTCCTCTCTTGTTGTTTGGATCTGGATGTCTTAGGCCAAGGGTAAAACCAGTGTTAGAGTTCAAAAACTGTTCCAGAATGGCAAATATTCTTCTTTCCATTGCTGCCGATTGATTTTTTCCCTCTAAAGTCTGATTTTGATTTTGCTAGTAAATATTGTTTCTATCTTCACCCTCACCAGCAAACACAGCTGGTTTGGGCTGTCAGAGATTCAAAGAACCTTCTGCAATAATTTAAACTATATGAAAACAATTAGAATGAAAAGGGGAAAGAATGTTTAAATAGATAACATCTTAAAATACAGGTTTGACATTGCTTACATTTGTCAGAAGCCAATGAGCATTTAAAAAGACTTGGTATTTTTAGTGTGGTTCTTATGCAGTTCTTCTAAATAGAAATGTCCAAAGTGAATGATGAAGTCAACAAAGTGAATATTCAATTTCTGCGTTTTCCAGTAGTTTACAACAAAAAGCAGGTCTTCAAGTCTACTTTGCTGCCAATTGACCTCAACCAGGACCTTTCTCTGAGTTTCGAGTATAATATGAAAGTCTAGACTAGATGATTGAATTCTAGTTCTAACATTCTTTGTTTGTATTTATAAAGCATGGAGTCACTATTTTTAAGTACAGTTATTCTGTTTCCTCTAAACACATGCTTCTTATAGCTTTTTATGTACCCTGGGAGAGTAAAGCTTTGTACCAAAGGGGAAATAAAGCCACAGGCTACACATGAGACAGATTTCTGGGAGAATCAATTTAACCCAACAATTTTCAAGGCAAAGAATTCTAAACATATCTTTATTAAGGTATAATTGAAATATAATACGTTGCACTTATTTCAAGTGTATAATTTTTAAAGATTTGACAAATGTGTACATCTGTGAAACAATCCCTACAAGGTAGTGAATGTATTCATTACTCCCCCAAAGTTTTCTCATGCCCTTGGAGTTCCTCCCTCATCCTTCACTACCCATCCCCACTGAACCGCTGTCACTCTAGATTAGTTTGCATTTCCTAGAATTTCATGTAAATGAACTCATACAGTATGCATACTTTTTTGTCTAGCTTTTTTCACTTAGAGAAATTATTCTGAAGGCTATTCATGTTGCTACATGTGGCAATAAGTCATTCTTTTTTATTGCTGAATAGTAGTCCATTATATGGACATACTGCCATGTGTTGATCTATTCATCTATCGATAGGTCCTTGGTTGTTTTGGGATCCTGGATTTTTTTCCATGCTCACCTCTAAGTGAAGTTAGCCTCCTTTGGCAGGGAAGTTGCTGGTTTTTATGGATTTCCCAGTGATGGTGGAACTGCCATGGCTATGGAGTTGGAGGTGGTATAATTGAGGGACGGAGTAACCCAGGTTATAACATCACAGAGTCACACAGTTTTTACCTGGGGTTCAGTAACTTTTCTTGAATAAATTCATCTCAATTTGTTGTATGCCTGTAGTTCTAAAATGGTTGTTTTTTTTTTTAACAGTCTTTTCCGGTTTTATTCTCTCTCATTGAGGAGGAGATTTGCCAAGCTATTTACTTTGCCATTCCAGAAACCCCCTGATTTTTATTTTAGTGCAATTTTTCTGAAGAGCAATATAGTCTCTACTTTTCAGAAAAGTTATATCAAATAAGGAAACAGAATGTGTATCCACATAACTCAAATTCAAGACAAAGACAAAGGCAGTGCCGCCATAAGCAGCCATTGAGTTCTGCAGGGGTTTAAAAGAGAGAAATGTCACTCCTCCTGGAAAGGTTTAGGAAAAACATCAAGGGAGTGGACAGCATTTGAGTGAGCCTTAAAGGGTTGACAGGATTTCAACAGGTGTTGAAAGCCTGAGCATAGTAGTTGCAGGAGTAATTATGTTGATCCAGGATTTTTCTTTTTTCTTCCTATTTTAAATATTAAAAGTAGTAAATGAATACATTTTCATTGCAAAAATATTTAAACAATACAGGTGGTAATGTTAAAGCATCACTATTTCCCTGTCTCCTGACCTCATCCCCTCAGCTTCATCCCTTTCCTTTCCCCACCCGATTTCTAGGCCTTTTCCCATGTACTGAAATACATATGTATGTACCAGTGAATCTCTGAAAACATAGACTGAAGTGAGTTCGTCTGTATTTAGATCAATAAAAATAATATTTATAGGCCTGGGTCTATGTTAAAACACAGATGAGCATTTGTAAAAATGATTTGACTGGGGGCACCTGCCTAGTATCACCAGATGAAAAATAGTTTATTCCTTGAGTAAATCTAAGCAAGCTACTCAGTAGCTATAAACTTCAGTTTATTTATCTATTGAGATAGGCTATTCTAAGCTGTGGTGACAAATAATCCCCCAGAATTTCCAAGGTTTAATACAACAATACCTGGCTTCTCAAGCCAGGCAAGATGGTGTATGTCTGTAGTCCCAGCAAGTTGGGAGGCTGAGGTGGGAGGATCCCTTTAGCCTGGGAGTTTGAGGCTGCAGGGAGTCACAATTATGCCACTGTACCCCAGCATGGGCAAAGGAGCAAGACTCTGTCTCCTATCTCTAAATAACCAAATATATAAATAAAAATAATTTCTTACTCCCATAAAGTCCAATGCTCTTCTAGGCAACTTTTTTTCTGGCAAAAGAGTCCTTCCCTTTTAGCTTAGCAGACTTCTGGGAGAGACAGACAGAGACAGAGACAGAGAGAGAAAGAGAGAAGATTGTATAATACATTCTAAGGTCAGGCCTGGAAGTGAGGTACCCCATTTCTGCCTACTCCATTGAATATAACTCAGAAGCAAATAGGCTCAAGGAGGGCTAGCAAATCAGTCTTTTTGCATTTCCAAGGAAAGTACAAAATAAGTTAGTGAATTTATAGTATTGTCTCTGCCACAAGTTTCCTCATCTCTGAGATGTACAGTCAACTAGATGATGATCACAGCCTTCCCAATGCTGCTCTTTTATGAATATTAGGTTCAGTGAGAGAATCTGACTTCACTTTGGCATTCAGGAGGATTGAGTCTATTTTAGCCCTGTAATCCAGTTGTCTTTACGTTGTGTGTCATATCAAGGTAAGAGACCAAGTCACATTTTTTCTTTCAAAATTCTTTCCAAAATTTCAGAAAGTCATGGAAAACATAGAAACAAAAAAAATCATTATTTAACTTCCAGGCAATGAGATATCATTAAAAGTCAAAATTTCTGAATTTAAATCCTGACTGTGCTATTAATAATGAATGATGTTGGGAAAACCACTTTAGCCTCCCTAGACTATTTTTCCACTATTTTTCCACTTACTAAATAAAAGTAATAATTATGACCAATTCACTGGGAATGAAGATTAAATGTCAGAGTACATGCAAAGTTGCTTTGTAAATTATAAAAACCTAGACAATTTTAAAAACAGACAAGAAGAGAGAAAGACAGAGAGAACACAAGAAGGCAAGCAAATAAGAGAGAAGAGAGGGTTAGAATTATAGGATTTGTGGGAAAAGTTCTAAGAAATTCATGATGCAGAAGGGAATCAGAGTTGGGGTTGGAGACCACTGAAGCAGTTCCATAGGGAAAACAGATAGAATCAGAAGTTTAAAGAGGGGAAGGAAAACTGTAGAGTGAGGTATGGAGGGGAGAAGAAAGAATAAGAAGATGCCAGGTGTGGGGGCTCATGCCTGTAATCCCAGCCCTTTGGGAGGCCAAGATGGGAAGACTGCTTAACTGCTGGAGTTGAAGACCAGCCTGGACAACAGAGTGACATTCTGTCTCTTAAAAAAATTAAAAATTAAAAAGTAGCCAAGTGGCCAGGCACAGTGACTCATGCCTGTAATCCCAGAACTTTGGGAGACCAAGGCGGGCTGATCACCTGAAGTCAGGAGTTCAAGACCAGCCTGGGCAACGTGGCAAAATCCTGTCTCTACTAAAAATACAAAAATTAGCCAGGCATGGTGGTTTGCACCTGTCGTCCCAGCTACTTGAAAGGCTAAGGCAAGAGAATCACTTGAACCCAGGAGGCAGAGGTTGCAGTGAACCAAGATCACACCACTACTCCAGCCTGGATGACGGAGTGATACTTCATCAAAAAAAAAAAAGCAAAAAAAAAAAAACCCAAAAAACAAAACAGGTAGGCAAGCTTGGTGTCGTGTGCCTGTAGCCCCAGCTACTCTGGAGGCTGAGGTGAGAGGATCTCTTGAGCCCTGGAGGTCAAGGCTGCAATGAGCAATGATCATACCACTGAACTCCAGCCTGGGCAACAGAGCAAACACTGTATCTCAAAGGAAAATAAAGAACGAGAAAAGAATGAGTTGGGACAGTGTGAGTAACTGTAGAAAGCAATGTTTTATATAACCAAAGTGCTATTGTCCATGTATGTTTGTACATTGTCTGATATTAGTATATTTTTATTAAGTAAATTCCCAGCTTTATTGTAAACCCTAATGTTTTGATAATTGTCAATTCAGTTTACTGAGCTAGGCAGGTAATAGAAGCTTAAACTCTGATCCCTGTCTCTATGTGTCCCCATAATATGGTTTGGCTCTGTCCCCACTCAAACCTCGTGTTGAAATGTAATCCCCAGGGTTGGGGGAGGGACATGGTGGGAGGTGATTGGATCACGGGTGCAGACTTCCCTCTTGCTGTTCCCATGATAGTGGACGAGTTCTCACGAGATCTGGTTGTTTGAAAGTGTGTAGCCCTCCCCGCTTCACACACTCTCTCTCCTCCTGCCTTGTGAAGACATGCTGTTTCCCCCTTCACCTTCTGCCATGACTGTAAGTTTCCTGAGGTTTCCCCAGCCATGCCTCCTGTATAGCCTACAGAACTGTGAGACAATTAAGCCTCTTTTCTTCATAAATTACCTGGTCTCAGTTTTTTATAACAGTATAAGAAAAGACTAATACACCTCACTTCTTCAGTTACTTTCTGTTTTGCTGACTCAGTTTCCAAAAATACCTTGTAAAGTAGAGTCATCACAGAAGCTTCTCTTGGTCCACAGGACAACACATACCTGGGTCCTGATGAACAGATGTTCTGGAAATAACTCTTTTATCTGACTCTTCCTAGAAAGGTCCTTTGGAGATAGGAAAGTGAGGTAATTCATCTGGCAGCCAGTAAAGAGAGTGCTATTATTTAATTTTTCTTTAACTTAGTCACAAACCAGCACACAAAGAACAATTATTTTTAACAATATAAGTCATGTTGCTGAAGGCTCTAGGAAGAGGAGGCATTTTGAATTTCTCACATTCTACATAATTAGTAGAGAAAGCATAAGAGAAAGCTTAGTATAGCTCCCCTCCCCCAGAATACCCCATGATAACCTCAATATCATTGTTGAAGCTTGATCTATTTGCAGTGATCTTCAAATAGACATCCATAGAAAAAGTTGGGAAATGGGATGTGTTGGGTAGTTACAATGAGTACTGGCATTTAGGGATTCAAAGGAAGAGGAGGGAGGGGTGAGGGATGAGAAGCATCCTAAAATGCTCAGGACAATACAATACAATAAAGAATTATCCTTTTTAGTTATCAATCAAACATTGATGAATAATATCAAAAAAGCTACCCATTTGGGATATCCATAAGGCAGATGCTAAGAATTTATTAACAGCTTTCCTAGGAATCAAATATCCAATTTAGGACTAGCTTTTCAGTGGAATATCAATTGTCAGAAATGCAATGCCATTTGTGTATACTTCCTTCTTGAGTCTGGAGGAAGAATGGAAGCAAATTTCTGGAAACTGTAAAGCACAATAATATAAATAAAAATAGCCATAAATACATATACAGAGTCCGTGAATGGGCTCCTTTCTTGTGTGTGTGTCAGTACTATAGCAGAAATAATTATACTTTGGTGCTTGCCAAGATTTTTAATGTAGTAACAGTTGCAAGTCATTCTCTTAAATTAATAGAATTCTGAGGAACAAACAAATACCGCTAAACATCATGAAAATGGTTCTCATTATTTTACATATTTTCTCTCTGTATCTGTGTGTCTCAAAAGGATTCTGAAAGTTTCACCAGGGGCAGGAGTTCAGCACTTCAATATGAGTGTTTTCAAAAATGTTGGAAAATTCATGAATTAATTTGCCAACTAAACTATGTAATCAGATACTGATTTATTCTTCTAGAGCACAGCTAATAGGCTGCTTTTTACTTTTCTTTTTAGAAACAGGCAAAAAGACCTGTCACGAATCTAAGAAGAGTTTTGCCAATATTTAGATCTTGATTGAGGTTGAAATCTCAATCCTCATTCATGTTATGTAGGATTATAAAGATAGGCAGAAATGGTCATTAAAAGTGTAATTTAAAAATATATGTATTTCCTTTTCTAGTAAAGGCTTTGCAAATGCAATCCTGCTTCCAACTCCCAGAAATCTAGCTATTTATTCTAGCCAGTGTATCATTCAAAAGATTAGACTAGACTTGTTTTCTTATAACAAACACCAACTGGTTATCTCAGTCCCTCCACCACTCAAACCTTAGTGGACTTCATTGGCTTTGATATTTGTTAGCTTTGTAGGAGATGGACAGTCCTGGTATCCTTTCTGTCCCCATGAACACAGCTAACTATGCTGCAGAAGGTAGAGACAATTCAGAACCTTCACAACATTTCAACAAAAAGATGAATTCATGCAGTGAAACAGAAATTAGGCTCTACTGAAATCTTTGCACATTCTCAACATAATTTTATATTTAGTTAATATTTGATAAATATTTCAAATACAGAGTAATCTGAGTTTTAATTCAGGATAAGCGCCATTGCAACAAGAGCATCTTTTGGTTTAGTTTAGGTGCAGAATCAGTTCATAGACTACTAACTTCACCAACAAATAGATTTCATACCTACTTCTGACAAATAATGTACATCTCTACCAAGGTCCATTCTGCTTACCAAGTATAGATACTCCTCTTCAAATATATCTTTACAAAACTCCACTTCTGTCATGTAAAGTAGCAATTAGTAGCTCTCTGTGTTACACAGAATGTCATGTGTTCACTGACAGACAATGGACAAGTCACAAGGAGATAAAACATTAGTATTATTTCAATACCTTAGCCATGCTTGTCATTTACTTTGTACTATGATACTGTACTGGCAATTGGGAATATGTTGGAATCAAATTCTTAGTGCTAGAAGGAATGTCAGAGATCAACTGGACCATTTGCTTTGCTGTATAGATATGGAAATTGAGGTCCAATGAGGTAAAGTGACTTGATCAAGACCATCCAAAGTGATAGAAGTCCATCATAAAATTGCAACTTTAAAAAATACCTTTCTTTTTTTTCTGGGGGAAAAAACCCTCAACAACTAACAGTTTTAACATTTATTACCACTAAAATGTTATTTGTTGGTGGATTTTGGTATAGAGACTTAAGATAACATAGAGGATGCATTTCAAACACTTAGCTTATTCCTATTATATCTGTTGCAACTGAGCTGATTTTGCTAGTTGGTCTCATATGAGAAACTGTAAACATTTTCATATGGTGATCAGATTCTAAGATTCTTTCTGTTATTAAAACTTGATCTTTTCCAAAGCCTCATACCTAAGATTCAAGCTATGAGAACTCTTCCTGACCATTATATAAGTCAAATTAAAATCTCCCTGATCTGATATTCCTTCGTATTTTCCCCTATCTGCCACACATTGTAAAGAAATGATGACACATTAATGTTGAAGAGGAGAGATATTGTTTGTTCAGATCAGGCATCTCACCTATGCATCTGTAATATATTTCTTAGGTCATGGGCTTAAACTATTCAAAGTTTAAGGAATTGAAGCATATGTGCCTTCTCAGGTGGTTAATGCTGCTTACAAATTAAAGGAGATCATATTTCTGTGGACCACGATAGTGACTGGTGGGAGAAGCAAGTCTATTGCAGAAGGGTGCTTATTTTAGGGGCATCGTTACCATAACTCTTTTAATGAAAATAAAGTTATTATGTTGAGATGAGTTCAAAGATAAACCCTTCCCACTGGCAGCCCAATGGAATTTCACGACTTTTTTGACCTGAGCCACCAATATTATGGCTTCTAGCCATACCCTCTGTTTTGGTCTGAGTGTACAGGTGGCAATATGACAAATAAAACAGTTGGGGCACAGGTTAAAATGCCAGTGGCAGAATTTGAGCCACTGTAACCTAGGGAGTTGAGTAATCATAACGGGACCGCAGCATCTGTGAATTCAGACCCACGGCATTATTCCAGGAAATGGGAATCCACATTACCTCCCTAGAATAATAATTCTATCTTTTCCTCGTAGATTTCTCACTTGTGGGTGGATTTTCCACTTGTAAGGTTGATCCAGCAAATTCTATGGCAATGACAGACAGAATGTGGAGGTCATGCATTCTGAGGTCAGTTGACCTGGGAAAGTAACATAATGAATACCACTCTTAATTATAGCCATTTTCTCAATTTACATTAAAGCAATGGACTCATTATCTCAACAATTTATGTCTTATCTCATTAGCCTACTATTAGATAAATAATATCTCTCATGCTCATGTTCAATAGCTGCAATGTCATTCAATAAAGTAGTTGGACATAAATTCTAGCAGTACTCAATTTCCTGTAGGGATTTATTATTGAAATGGGTCTCAACGTTGAATATCTTGTAAACATCACTAATTGTCCTCTTATTAATAAAATGATTTTATTAATCTTCAGGGTTTTGCTTTACTAGTTCATGAAAGGACACTTGACTTGGTGCCACAGTTTAAAAAGGAAGTAATTGTTGATGTAGTCTCAAAAAACAGGAGTACATAGGTTTCGTTTGCTTTGTGTTGTGTCTTAGCGCACTGCCATGGAGCTTGGGGGAAATGCTCCTAGAGAATGATTGGGATGCTGTTCCTTGGGGTTGCTTCACACAGAAATGTTTTGAAATCTGAAATTCTACTTTGCCATTTTCACGAGTTATTTAAAGCATTCCTTCTGCACACTTGAGAACGATGAAGATTTGAGGGTGCCAAGAACTAGCTTTAGACTGACTGGGAGTGAATTCTTGTTTTGGAGTCCATGTATCTTCCTACCAACATCACATTCTCTTGAGGAATGCTAAGAAACAATGTGGATTTTAGAGATTTTTCACGTTGCCTTTTTATTTTCTTAAAGATCATGTTTGATTTCATTTTTCTTTCATTTTGCAAAATGCTTTTCTTTTTTTAATTTTCTGCTTTTGAATTCTCTGGAATTAATAAAAACTTCACCCCCCTACCACCCCCCCACGGCACCCCCGCACACACACACTCTGTATTGTTGGGTTTGCTATGACAATAGAGAAGAAGGTAAGATCTCCTCCAGTCAGTAAGCTGACAGGCTGGCAATTGTTACCAAAATCAGAAAATATTTCTAGCCAGGTATATGTCTCCATGAAAATCTCTCTGTTTATATTGCCCCTCTGATGTTAGCTCCTAACATGATCCCTTTATCTGTGTACATAAGAATTATTTTTAGATGGATCTCATTCTGTTTACACAGTATCCTTTGCTGTCTACCTTCTTTATCTAGCTAATGGCAGATGTTTACCTACTTGCAAGGAATATTTCTCTAAGGAAACATTAGGAATGGGAAAAGAATCCCTGTCTCTTTAGCCCTGAATACTCAGGACTTTCTCTTTTTTTGATATGTACCACGGCATATACATTTTAATGAATCCCAAACTGCATTCAAAGAGGGGTTTACATGTCACCAATTATTTTGAATGAGGGTTTTTCTCTCCCATTTGAATGTTAAATCATCATCTGTGTTTCCACATCTGTGGAAAATGCAGCTATAATTATTGTAAATAATATATTTTCCTAAGTATGAATTTGCAATGTGGTCAGTTTTGTTGACTGTTTTCTGTTTTCCTTTTTTCTCCAGCAGCTCAAAAACATCAATTGTCTTACTGTGGGTGTTTTCTGAAGTACAGTCACAAAGAAAGATTGTGAAAATGACAATGTTGTGCTTTATATTTTTTATCTTGTGTTGACTTCCATATCAAAACTGCTAAGTTGGGAAGACAAAGGATGCCTCCCCAACTGCAGGCAACACAAAGCTCTTTTGTATTCTGACTCTTCTCTTTCTCTTACATCAACATCAATAAGTATTTTGTGGGAGAGACTGAAACGTCAGTCTTTCCGGGGAGCAATCAAGTCCAGTTTATTCTTTGCTCTGTAATTAAAGCTTGTTTCTGTGAGAAAAGTAAACCAATACCCCAGCAGCGGAGGATAAACTACGATGCTATTTTTAATCTACAGCGAACCTTTCAACAGTGTGAACCCTTTGAGACTTGCTACAGTTTTGCATTCTTGAGCCAATAGAAAAAGATTCAGGGAAGACAATAGTAGGTAGTCTAAAGGTATCAAAATTGTGTGTCTTATTTTAAACACTTGTGTTGAAACAAACAGCACTACAAAGGAGCTAGAAGAAAGTGGAGGATTTAATGAATGTGCTGCAGTCCTTTAAAATGCAGATGCAGTTCTTTCATTCCCCAAGGAAGTACCAATCCCAATCCCAATGCCTGACTTTGCTACAGATTTGAAAATACTAAAAAAATGAATTATTAGGCAGAAAGGGAGAAGAGCTTAACATTGCTAATTAATCGGTACTTCTCTTCAAGTCCCATGGTAAGGGGTCCCCTAGAGTCAGCTCCCTCCTCAGCTCCCAGCTGACTGCCATGCTGTGTTGTTGGGCCACCCTTGTCCTCAGAACCTCTTCCCTGGGTCTCAGCCTCCTCTTCCTGTTTTTGTCCCCTAGCTCCTTTCTCAAGAAAAGAAAACAATCTTAACATCACAATAATCTCATCAATTCAGAAAAGCAAACTTTCAGTTTCTAATACCGGGTAGGGTAAGAGATTCCTCCATTCAAATCCTCTCTTCTATTATTTGATTATTTGTATAACACAAAGTACACTAAAAAGATTTCCTAAACCAAAGTACGGGCTTTTCCCAAAAATAATGTTGAGTCAAACCTATGAAGTTTTAAATAAAAGTATTTTGAACAGGTAATTCCTTTATCCTCAGGTTTTGGGTCCCCAAAAGTACTTTCTCATTATAAGTTGCTCTGCTCTTACACAGAAAATGTATTTATACGATGTGAAGATTTGTGAAGGATTTCCCAGGAAAAACACCACCCTCAACCCTTGTTTAATATATCAATCCTCTATTCCAGCACCAGCCAATCAGCACTATCCACTCAGCACTATCCACTCAGCACTATCCAATCAGCACTAGCCAATTAACACTAGCCAATCAGCACTATGCACTCAGCACTAGCCAATCAGCACTAGCCAATCAGTACTAGCCAATCAGTATAGAATGCAAGCTAGAAATGTGACCCACGAATAAAATTTAAAATTTTCTCCCGGCCACATTAACAAAAGTAAAAGGAAAGAAATGAAATTGATTTTATTAAAATATTTTTATCTAATCTAATATAGCCCCCAAATTATCATTTTAACATGTACTAAATATT
This sequence comes from Theropithecus gelada, assembly GCF_003255815.1. Lineage (NCBI taxonomy): Eukaryota > Metazoa > Chordata > Mammalia > Primates > Cercopithecidae > Theropithecus > Theropithecus gelada. The sequence goes on from NC_037683.1 coordinate 73,773,493, forward strand.
AAAACACTATTTCCTTTTTTAATAAAAGCTTTGAAATTCATGCATATTGTGCATTGTGCATGTACAGCACATCTCATTTCTTTTTTTTGTGACGGAATCTTGCTCTGTCGCCCAGGCTGGAGTGCAGTGGTGTGATCTCAGCTCACTGTAAACTCCGCCTCCCAGGTTCACACCATTCTCCTGCCTCAGCCTCCCGAGTAGCTGGGATTACAGGCGCCCACCACCACGCCTGGCTAATTTTTTTTTTTTTTTTTTTTTGTATTTTTTAGTAGAGATGGGATTTCACTGTGTTAGCCAGGATGGTCTCAATCTCCTGACCTCATGATCCGCCTGCCTCGGCCTCCCAAAGTGCTGGAATTACAGGCTTGAGCCACCAGGTCCAGCCACAGCACATCTCATTTCTGATCAGCTACATTTCAATTGCTCAGTAGCCACGCAACGTTTGTGGCTGCTGCACTGAACAGCACAGCTCTACACTTAATGACATGTCAGTATTTCCTTTATACCAGTGGAGAGACTGAGTACTCAGATGGACAATGCCTGGCCATATATGACAATAAACTCCGATCCACATAAGAAGCCCAGCAAGCTAAACCCACACCCTCTGCAGCAACTGGTCCAGAAAGGTCAAGACTTGGTCAATAACTGACAGTTTCTATCTCTCTGTCTCCAACTCCCTCCTTCCAACTCAGGCTCAATCAGAGAAAGTCCAGTACGCTCCCTAATCAAACACAGGAGATGTCCTTTTTCTAGCTAGTACCTTGGCTTCCCATGTTAACAAACTCCAATCAGAGTGCACCTGGGGCCTTCCCTTTACTATACAGCTTTCCCACTCCCCTGCCTGCCTGTCAGTCTTTGTCAAACACAAATGCTGGCAACTGACTGCATGCTGTAGCAAGCTCTAAATAAATAGCCTTTGCTTGCTATCATGTGGGTGGTATTGGGCTATTTCCACAGGATTAAAACATCACTTAAATTTGAGAATCCATGTCTTTGCTATTGTGAGTAATGCTGCGATGAACACATACATGCTCGTATCTTTATGTGAGGAGAGTTTAAATTCCTTTGAGTAGATACCCAGTAATGGGGTTGCTGAGTCAAATGGTAGCTCTGTTTTAAGTTCTTTGTGAAATCACCAAACTGCTTTCCCCAATGGCTGAACTAATTTACATTTCCACCAGCAGCATCTAAACATTCCCTTTTTTCCCCACAACCTCACCAGCATCTGTTATTTTCTGACTTTTTAATAACAGCCATTGTGGCTGGTGTGAGATAATATCTCATTGTGGTTTTGATTTGCATTTCTCTAATAATTAATAATGTGAGCTCCATGCGGAGGGTGCTCTTGACTAAGGCAGTGTGGGAGTTGAGCAACTGCATTTTCCTGGAAGCACACACACCAAGGCTTTTTCAACAAATCACTTTCAGGTAGGGGCAGACAGATGTTCATCAAGATGAAGGCAGAATGTGGCATGCTGCTAGTAGGGACCTGAGAAAACGGCCCTTCCTCACCCCTGCTCAGAGGACAAACGCTTTCCAATATGGAGAGAAAAACGGGTTTGATATTCCTGGGTTTTTCACAATCCACTTCCCACTCTGTTGCCTGGGCCTGAAGAGACATTTTAAAGCCCTCTGATCACACTGGCTGGTGGCTGAGGTTTCTAGGAGGAGCAGGCAAGATGTCTGCCTAACATGTGGGATTAGCACTTCATTTTTGGCTAAAACTAAAGTGGAGAGAAAACCCAAAGAAAGGCCATTTCTGTGGCTGCACAAACAATAGAGTAATATGTATAAATGTTACCAAGAAAATCTGCAGAATGTTTGCAAGCCTAACAGTGTAAATGTTATTTTTAAGACTCAAAAGAAATTTAATCAAGGCAAATGGAAAAAGATGTTTTTCAGAGTTAAGTAAAAATATGTCCGTTTCTTGCTAAAAATTTTCAAGAAAATGTTTCCCAAATAATGACTTTCGGCTTAGAATTCTGACCCATTAAAACTGATTTAAAATGAAAATGAAGAGGCCTTTGAGTTCCAAAATTGCCATTCAGTGGAAAGACTTTAGTTTAGAAAAATGTAAAATGAAATCCATTTTCACTGCTAAGCTAAGAAAATCATGAGGCTTTCTAGAAAAAACACATCTGATTATTTGCAAGGCATTTAGGATCTGAGTGTTCAAGGTTCCCTGTTGCTGTATTTTCCACATTGTAGACACACCTTAACATAGAGAACCTTGGGGATTTGAAAGAGCCTAAATCCCTCTCCACAGTTCATCAACCCCTACTCCTGCAATAACTAGTTATCTGGCATTCTCCCACCCAATCTCTTTCAAAATTTTATATGAAATGCACAATTTCTCAGATTCTATTTAAAAAAATTCCCTCTGAATATAGCCCTGCTTTGAGATATTATTGCACAGTGAGACTGTGCCATTCCTGCCCTCTAACAGATTTACAATGCAAATATCATCCAAAGAGGAAAATTACATCACCTTACTATGAAGATGAGCTTTAGTTCATCAATCACTAATTGAGAAACTTAGCCAAATATTAATATAAATGTCCTATCTCTGTTGGACAGGACACAGAGCAGCGGTTTTGATTTGGTCATAACTTCCATCGCCCGTGAGCCTTGATGTCTGCTATCTTGCCCATGCAGCAAGGGTCTTATCTAGGATGTGAATTTCACTGGAAAGCAGGCTGTCTTGAAAAGAAGTGAAGGGATGAGAAAGAAAAACTAGACTCAGAGGACTAACAGCATTTTCATTCGTGAACAGTTCAGATTAACTCATAAACAACAGAAACATTTTCACAGCCAGACAATGGCGCTCTGTCTGCTGTCAACATTCCTCATGCTTTGGAAGAAGCCTGCCCAGCCAGGGTGACCTCTTGCCATAGCAGTGTGGCTATTCAGGCTGGTTCCAGGATGCAGTGCTTGTCCCTGTGTAACTACATATGCTGCTTGACATTAGGGTGCCATTGGAGACATTTTTTTTTTTTTTTTTTTTTTTGAGACAGTCTCGCTCTGTCGCCCCAGGCTGGAGTGCAGTAGCGCAATCTCTGCTCACTGCAGGCTGCGCCTCCCGGGTTGACGTCATTCTCCTGCCTCAGCCTCCTGAGTAGCTGGGACTACAGGCGCCCGCCACTACGCCCGGCTAATTTTTTGTATTTTTCAGTAGAGACGGGGTTTCACTGTGTTAGCCAGGATGGTCTCGATCTTCTGACCTCGTGATCCACCCGCCTCAGCCTCCCACAGTGCTGGGATTGCAGGCGTGAGCCACCGCACCCGGCCTGGAGACATTTATTAAAAGTAACTTCCAGCAGGGCACAGTGGCTCATGCCTGTAACCTCAGCACTTTGGGAGGCCAAGGCAGGAGGATCATGAGGTCAGGAGTTTGAGACCAGCCTAGCCAACATAGTGAAACCCCGTCTCTACTAAAAAATTACAAAAATATTAGCTGGGTATGGTGGCAGGCACCTATAATCCCAGCTACTTGGGAGGCTGAGGCAGGAGAATAGTTTGAACCCAGGGGGCGGAGGTTGCAGTGAGCCGAGATCGCACCATTGCACTCCAGCCTGGGTGACAGTGTGAAACTCCATCTCAAAACAAACAAACAAACAAACAAACAAAAAAGTAATTTCCTCTTTTTTCTGTTTTAGACTTCCGGTGTTTGTTGTTGATATTTATTGAGATAGAAACACTATTTGCCTGGCGCGGTGGCTTATGCGTGTGATCCCAGCACTTTGGGAGGCGGAGGCAGGAGGATCACCTGAGGTCAGGAGTTCGAGAATAGCCTGGCCAACATGGTGACACCCCAACTCTACTAAAAATACAGAAATTATCTGGGTGTGGTGGCCTGTGCCTGTAATCCCAGCTACTCAGGAGGCTAAGGCAAGAGAATTGCTTGATCCAGGGAGGCAGAGGTTGCAGTGAGCTGATATCATGGCACTGCACTCCAGCCTGGGCGACAAAGGGGGACTCAGTCTCACAAAAAAAAAAAAAAAAGAAGGAAGGAAAGAAAGAAAAAGAAAAGCACTGTCACAAAGTAACAAAGAGATAACCGATTAAGGGAAGTCCCTCCCTAGTTCCTTCTATACACATAATGGAAGAGGTCCTAGCTGTGCCTTCTCCCATGTGGCCCTGCAGTGAGGAGCCATAGACAAACTTCTCTATCCCTCCCCTCACTCCTCGCCGTGGCCCATTGCCTCCTCTCTGACCAGAATCATCCTTGGAAGGCGGACAGTCTAAGGGCCTCCAGAACCATATAGTGTGATTTGAAAGCTTCCAGAGATTAAGGCTATTATGATGTCCCTTTGGTGTCATATTTAGGTGCTCCATAACCATTGCTGATGACCTCAGTGGCATTGAATCGGCCATTGGTGATGTGTCACTCAAGACCTCAGGGATTTGGCTTCAAACCTCTTGCACTGTAAGTCCTCTGATAACATACCCATCTTTCCTACTAGATTATAAGTAGCTAAGAATGTGTGTATACATTCTTAGCTGGTCTTTTATTCCGAGCCATTTTTATGTATTAACTTAAATTAATTCTCACTATTACCTATTTGTAATAAGTACTATGGCTATTTCATTTTACAGATGAAGAAACTGAGGCAGAGTGGTTAAGAAAGTTGCCCAAGATTTCACACCTACTGGTGGCCAAGCCAAATTTCAAACCCAGCAGTTTGGCCCCAGATTTGAAGGTCTTCACCACTCATATACAATATTGCTTCCTGAGACAAGCATTTTCCTACGTTTTCCTTATCTCTGTGTTTCTAGCATCTGGTACAAGGCCTGGAATGTAAGAACGGTAAACAAATGCTTGTCACATGGGGACATGGGGGATGACTTGAAGGCAGAGTCCATATGCAATATTCATCACGCGGGGTATAGATGCTCAGCTGACATTATCCTTGAGGTGTACTAAGTGAGACATCCTCTCACAGGCTGACCCTGGTGTCATCTCTTTTATTCCAATCTGGGCTCCTCCTTCTTACCAGTCTAGTCCTTCCTGGGATTATCAATAAAGCAAAGGTGATAACAACCTTGTGATCCTATCTCTACCTTCTAATCTTTTCCTCACTCATACTAACTTATCTCTTCCAGTCCCTCTTTCTGTTTCAAAATGAAATGTGAAAACTCTATGTATTAAACAATGAAAAAAAAAAAAAAAACACACAATCAGCTCTGCATACTAAATTCTACAGCAAAGGCGCTGATACAGGAAAGTCTTCCTTGAGGAGGTTAGTTTAACTTTACTCTGATCCAATCTTCAGGAATGTCATTGGTTAACGAAGTCATTGTAGTAATGGTGCAATCTTATTCCAGACCTAATCCCCACCCAGTGGGACAAGTCAGTTCCTTTTGCCTCATAACATTCTTACTTCATCGAACTAAAATGTTTTCTATCCACTCTGGTATACTTATTTTGGAAAGCAATTGAAGCAGAAGAAATAGGCACATACCTTCTATATGTTCCTGAAACATGATTGAGTGCTAACAGTTTCAACATTGGGAAAGCAATGTTCCACTTCCTGAAGTGGATACTCAGATTGTCTGGCGGTCAAGCACTGTTTCCTAATCAGAAGACTATTATGGAAGGAAGCTGGGGGGCATTAACTGAGCCTTGGGCTTCCTCACAGATCAACAAGTGAATCCTGAGCATCTCATAGAGTCTAGAGGTGAGGATACAGCAATGACTAAGACAAGCCTCTTGCTTCAAGGAGCTCATAGACTATCAGAGGAGACAGACACTCTTTCTCAATGTGTTACTGACTGTAATAGAGTCTATGCAACATGAATAAACACACACAAGACTAGCTACATAATTTGCAGGGTCCAGGGCAGAATGAACAGGTGGGTTCCCTTGTTCATAAATTGTTAAGAATTTTAAAATGTGTTAAATCAAGTGCAGGACCCTTGGGTTACACAAGCATGAAGCAAGCCCTGCATACATAAAAGAAGTAATGGGATCAGGGTGTGGGACACTGAAAAGGCTTCAAAAGAAAGTTAAGTGAATGTGGTTCTTGTAGGGTGACTAGGAGTTGGCACATGAAGAAGTGGGGAAGGACATTCTGAGCAAGAAAAGAGAGCCTACAAAGTAAGAAAGCAGGGTTTGTGAGAGCAGGTTGTCAGTCTATGTGAGGATGACAAACTGTGTGGCCAGTGTGTAGTGTCTTAGACTGAAGGATGCCAGGTGACATATCTACAGAGGGAAGCTGAGGTCAAGGTGTCAGAGGCTTGGTGAAATGAAACTGTAAAAGAACAAGGCCAACTGTAGTTCAATTATAGTTTCACCTCTTTCTGCCTGTGAGCTCCTGGGTAAATGACAACATCCCTGAGCTTCAGCTTTTTTCATCTGACAATTGGGGCATTCTAGTCTTGGCTCAGCCATTAGCCCACAGCTAATGAATCTGTGAGACTTTAAATACGTCACTTTCCCTCTCTGAGCCTCACTTTCTTCAAATGTAAAATGAGAGACATGGGCTAGATGAGTGGTTTTCAAACTGGGCTCTGAGAAAGTGCCTTAAAGGATATGGAAGAGATGATGAGGACAAGATGAAAGGCCAGCAGATTTCAGTCCTTCTTGCCATCAGACTTACACTAGAGCAACTTCATTTTTATCAGTGTTATATGGGTATGTGTGTGAATATATGTTTATATCAATACATGAACATATGCACATGTATATATGTATATATGATATGTATTATATATAATATATGCTTTGTGTATACTATGTATTTATGTGCATATACATGTTGTTATATGACAAATATATGCTAAATTGTAATGTGTATAATATATTACAACACATAAGTACTATGTACATATTATTTATGCAGAAAAGTATCCGAGTTTTCACATCTGTAAAAATGAGGATATTAATAATCCCTAATTTGTATGATACTATAAAGATTAAACATCTAAAATATATGTAATGTACTTTAAAAGTGCCAGGCACAGAGTAAGCATTGTTAATTCTTAGCTGTTACTTTTTTTTGAGCCAGAAGTTAACCAAGAAGACAGTCCCTACCTTCCCTAGGTACTGGGAAGACAGCAGTGAACAAAAGACGCACACACTGCGGGTGTGTGGGTGCTCAGTGTATTTGCTGAATATATGAATGGACAGGGTCTTCAACCCCTTTGCACTAGTTTCTAGGCTAAGGTTTGCGATACAAAGATAAACAAAACAAACATGGGTACGGCCCTTGTGGGTATTATGCATATAAACTCACAACTGAGGATCAATTGGAATTATTGCTAAGTGCTTTATTAGAATTGCAGATTACATTTAGTTTGAAGAAATAGTTTCCATCCTGCTAACAGTTTAAAACCTCCAGGAGTGAATAGTCCTATCTGTCAAAGTTGTAAATTGCCACATTTTTCTAATAGGCAGGGAGTTAGGCAGAGACTGTGGGAATGAGAGAGGTCTCATCAGGTAGCAGGATCAACTTTGCTAAGTCTTTGGGCAACTGGAAATAGAAAGTAAGAATGCTTCTGTTCTGCGTAATGACTTTTCCCTAACAGGCTATGTTGCCTTTATTTCTTCTATGGCCACTGTGGTAAGTGAAGGGGGAAAAAGAGATGGGCCCTGTCCTCAAGGAACTTACCATTAATTGGAAAAGACAGGATCAAGACACATTGATAAAATAACGGCAAGGACCTCTCTCTACCCACTGCTGCCATTAGCAAAGATATTCCCAAGGGAACAATGTGACTTGATTGGACTGGACTTGCTCTGGAAAGGTTTAAGAAACTTGAGTTTACAGCAGAGATGGGAGAAGAGATTCTGAGGTGTCTGAAAATGGGCATGGGGCAATTAGTCAAATGGCAAGGCTTCTTTTGGGGGCAAGGGCATAAACAGATGCTAGAGTGAGGCAGGTGCTAGGGGGGAGAAACGAGCAGAGATCACATCAGAAAACCAGTAATTTCAGAGCAACTGAACAAATTCGCAAATGCAGCCATGGACACTTCCTGTTCCTCAGACCGCTGAGTATTTTCACAGCAACCAGCATTTGTGTGAACCCACGAGGCCTCACTGTGTAACTATATCCATTTGTCAATATCTATGCTGCAGTAATCATTTAAGCCTACAAGGGTAAGGAGAAGTAACACCAAGGCTCCCAGGGCAGCTGTAATTCACCCACATTGCTCATATGTGTTCATTTGGCTTCTAAATAGATTGCTTATTTTATGGCATGTGCAGGATGTAAGAGTTTTCTTAGAATTAGTTTAAATTGTCCTTAATCGGAAATATGTCATGCAACAGTCTTTTTCTCCAGATGAGTATTTTACTCAGTAGCACACAGCCTGTGTCATTAAACTCAAAATTAAAGAACATGAAACAATTAACATTTTTCATTCCTACTGGTTCTATTTTGCCCTGCCTACATTTGGGGGAAGGGGAATACTTTAGGTTCTCAGGGAATCATTTGAGTAATGATATCATTCTAACAATTTGAAATTCTTATCTTCTTTAAACCATGTAATTGTGTACTTAACAAGGTGGGAGAAAATGTCTTTTCACTCACTATTTTTTCCCAATGCAGTGACTGTGATGAAAATGAGATAGTAGAGATTTATGTCTGCTGGCTTGGCAGTCATTTTATATTTACTTGGACTAAGAGATTGAAATCAAATCGGAGGCTCCCTATCCAGGAATGTAAAATTTGTTATCTAAATAACTATATGTGAGCAAATCAGATATGGATAAGATGTTTCCATTATCATCATGTGTGTGAGCTCTGATTCATGAGGTCCTAGCTTTATCTACACTGGTTGTATCAAAGCTTCTCTTTTTGATTTTCTGTATTTGCTACAGTTGGGCAGGAAATTCTGCTGTTGTTAGCTTCTCCACTAGTAACAACAAAGGAAAAATTTAATAAAAGGAACTATGGGAATACATTTTATGTGTAGTCTTGGTTAAGAGACAAAGCCATTGCTTGATAAGGAATTACAAAGAAGAAGTGCAAAGAATTCATAGAAGCAGCAGGAGTTTATTTTGTTCATACTGTATAAGCCTCAAACTCCAAAATGCCAAACTGGGGGGACCATTTATATTTCCATTTTTTCTGAGCCTGTTGTTGACTTATTACTAACAATCTTAGCTTTTGGTTTACAAGTAGAAAAAAAACCTATAGAATGCAAATCTATTTTTGTCCTACAACTTTATAAACTCTATTTGACTATATTTAACTTTGCAAACAGAAAAATGTGTATCTACCAATAGTCGCAGTATCTGTCAGGGTCTTGTTCACAAGCCTACATCTGATTTTGGTTTCTTAAACAAAGAAAAGAATTTTTATTTCAGAAGGAACATAGCAAACATAAAGATCTTTTAAAGGGAACAGCCTGGCAGAGACACCCTTGCCATTGTTGCAGAGCCCACCTGCCACTGGTTACTCTCACACAGCTACCATGAATAAACCCTCCTCCTCCTTTTGTTAAGAAACTCAAAGTCCCAGGTAGGACGATGCAGCTGGTAGACACCAAGTTTTATGACTGCTTGTGCCCTGCTTTGAAGCCATGGAAAGGAGGAAAAGTTTTTCTTTTTAGAGTCCATAATCAAAGCAAAAACACTATATTCTTACAGTACTGTATCAGTAGGAACTATCTCTCAGATGAGAAAAGGAATTGCATACTAGAGTCTTCCTAAATGACACAGGTCCTCTATTACCTCTTTATTATTGACTTTATTTTAAAATAACAGATTATTAACATATTGATACATTTTAAAAACATAACATTCAACAATTCTGTGTTCCTGGTATTATGCCTGACAGTAAACCTCTCAAGGCTCATTTTCTATTTAATGGGAAGATAAAATTTGAGGTAGAAGATGGGCATGGTGGTATGTGCTTGTAGTCCCAGCTACTCTGGAGGCTGAGGCAGGAGGATAACTTGAACCCAGGAGTTTGAGACCAGCCTGGGCATTAAACTCTATCTCAAAAAAAGGGAGGGAGTTTTCATATTTAACTTTCAGATCTATTAGCACTTTAAAATGTGTAATTCCCCCTTTTAAATCCTAACTCCATGAACAGCATATTCATTTCAAAATAGAGTACTATATCCAGAATGCTCAAGAAACCTTGTAGGGATGGCTTCCCAAAAGCCATTATCAGCTCCTTTTCCCCTGAATATTTCAATATGGAGACTGGACATACATATACTCTCTAAGCCCTTTTTGCAGAGAGAAATTTGTTTGTAACCAACTGCCAGCTCATCATATGTAGACAGAATCAGGGAACCTTCTAAGTAAGTTTTGGTTTTCTGAAATTAAAGTATAGGTGCAACCAAAGCAACACTCCTTACTTTCCTCTACTTTCTACCCTTGAGTACATTACGATACCTAGAACTGAAGTGAAAGGCCAGCCTTAAGGAAAAAGCAAAAAAAAAAAAAAAAAAAAAACAGGATAGAAGTTGGTCCTGACATCTCATGTCTGACATTGTTGGGTCCATAACAATCAACATCCAGACTCAGACTTCTTGCTCCTTTTCTTTGGGTCCTTAAGTCAAGTTTGCTGTGACTTGCAGTTGAAAGTTTTCTTCAGTAATATGATGGTTTTAACAATTCACATCCATTCATAACTGAACACTTCAAATAACAATACTTCTACTATTTACTGAGTGTCAACTTTGGAATAGCACCATGGGAAGTGAAGTGTAATCCACACTCTCAAGGAGAAAAATGGTATACATAAAGAGATGTGTAACTAATATAATTTGGTAAAAACTAAAATAAAGTTATGCTCACTGAGATATGAGAACAACACAGGTTAGGATGTATTTAATTTTTATCTTTATTCGGCAAAATGAAATAATCTGATAAAAGAGCAAGTGGTAGCCTCCTGAATAAGATGCTAGGAATATTAAGTGTTTCACAATGAATATTTTTAGAATAAATTATTATTTATCTTGAATAATGAGGATAATGCTTATTATATGGGACTTTTCACATAGTAATCTTATTTTATCTCACAAGAACTGTAGTGAGGTGAGTACACATACACACATGTAGGAAACTGAACCTCAAAGAGTCTAAATCCAGCTTTCTCAATCTCAGCACTGTAGACATTTTGGGCTGGATAATTCTTCACTGTAGGGGCTGTCCTGTGCCCTATAAGATGTTTTGCAATGTCTCTGGCCTCAACTCACTTATAGCCCAGCCAGTGCCAATTATAATCCCAAAGACACAATACTGAATGTCATAATGCCAAATGTGAAATCCTGAAAGATCAAAACCCCTAAAGTATAAACCCCTAAAGTCTAAAATCCCTAACATCTGATTGAATCCCTAAACTATAATGACAGACTTGAAATTAAGTGTGATCAAGACTTCTAAAAGAACATTTCAAGTTGTTAACCAATAAAGTTTGCTTTTTCAGTCAGCCCAATGCATTTAACAGAAAATTCAGATGAATGGATTGGCCACATGATATGACAATAAGGAAAACTTCAGTTTAAAAATGAGTCATTTGCCAGCATTGGCAATCCTTCCAGCTGATGACATTCCAGGAGCTTTTAATGAATTAAAGCTGCATTTTCCTGAAGAAGCCAGAGAAGTTACTGGCTGGTTAGAAAATAATTATGTGCATGGTAGGATAAGAAGTCACTTATGCAACAGTGTTGCTGTTCCATCACCAGTATTGTTTCTGCCAAATTTGTGGTCTATACATGAGCACATGTAAAATGAATTTCCTTGAGCCCAAAACAACCTAGAAGTGTGGCACACAATATAGGAAAATTTAATAGAAAATGCTCATATCAGTTCATGTTGAATTATAAAAAATTTCAGAAACAGCAGTGCCATGTAGAAAATGAGTATGATGTATTCTCGGAGGAGAGCGGTGCCCTAAGAGGAAGAAAGCAGTCACTTATGATGGTGAAAGGTGGCCAGTTCTTAGGAACGACGTCTATGCAATTTGCCTATAATCCATCCCTATAATATACAATTTTTATATGCTGATTTCTCTTTTTAGTATTTTGGTGTTTTTTTTTTTTTAGTGTTTTCCCCCACTATTTTAAATTGTCAGCATTAATTTTTGCAATTCGATATGCTATGTATTTTACCTTCGCATCATTTTCAATATTGGAGGCATAAATTGTGTAAAGACTTCTAAAGAGTCCTAATTTGTTGTACGCATCTTTTGCAAATTTGATTACACAAATATCACAACATTGATATTGTGTGTTTGTATTGGGTGTGTAAGTAAAAACTTTAAAATTTCCTCAATCAATGAAGGGATGTTCTTTTTGAACATCTGCATTTGTGAAAGATAAAATGCCTCAAGATCTTGGCTCTTTGAGCATCTGCCTATGTGGTCCTGACTCATCTCAGTTTTTGATTAGTCTCATCAAAAGGCTTAGGTTGTCAGTCATGGTTTTTCAGATAACTGTAGTTATATAGGCTATTCTTTAGATTCACCTGCTCATAACTGTTATACTTATGCAACTGTTGTTAGCATGCTGGAGTGTTTATACTTGCAAAAATACATATGTTATTATCGTCCCTTTTATTGTATAAAGCAGCCTATGAAGCATTCTGTCATGTTTTATGTTTCTCAAATCAACCACCTTTTATAAATGTAGGTAAAACCAGCATTTTAAAATGTAAATTTTATAAAAAATTTATAAAGTTTTTTTTCTAGAATTACATTTTCAGTATTTTGATATTTCAGAATTGTGATTTTCAGGATTTTAGATTTTAGGAATTTTGGTCTTTCAGGATTTCAGCGTTCAGGATCATAGTGTTCAGGATTATGATCCAAACCCTAGCACCACCTGCCTAGATCCTGCTTATAGTACCACTACCCGAGTTGTGAAAACCAAAAATGTCTCTGGACATGGTCAAATGTCCATTGGGGTTAAGAGACAAAATATTCCCACCCCTGTCGCCCACTGAGAAGGGCTGGTCAAGGTGACTTATGAAAGGTCATTCAGAAAGTGTGACAAAATCCAAACTAAGACCTGTACTGCCTATGCTCTTTTCCTTGGAGAACTTGGACTCAGAGGATAAGATACCTAATTACATTTTTTTTGTTTTTGTTTTCAGACAGGCTTTCACTCTTGTCACCCAGGCTGGAGTGCAATGGCATGATCTCAGCTCACTGCAACCTCTGCCGCCAGGGTTCAAGCGAGTCTCCTTCCTCAGTCTCCTGAATAGCTGGGATTACAAGTGTGTGCCACCATGCCCAGCTAATTTTTATATTTTTAGTAGAGATGGGGTTTCCACACTTTGGCCAGGTTGGTCTCGAGCTCCTGATCTCAGGTGATCCACCAGCCTCGGCCTCCAAAAGTGTTGGAATTACAGGCGTGAACCACCGCTCCTGGCCAAGATACCTAATTACTAAAACTGCTCTATTTACATTCACAGATAGGACTGTAATTCACAGATGGGGCTGCCCACAGATCACTCGAAGCATGCACTTTCCCGATATAAAATCAAATCATCAAGTATTAAATAGACATCTAACACATGAAAGGATTATGTGAAGAGCACTGAGAGGAACTATAATAATGTCATGCCTATTTTATGTTCCTATTTTTCATATTTCTCTTAATTTCTGCCACTGGCCTACCTACCCCAGATTCTAGGGCCAATCTCAAAAGGAGAAATTTAAACAACTATATGTCAGTAGAGCACAATCACAAAAATAATTTAGCTTTTGCTGATGTTGTACTCCTGTGTACTCTAGGTCAGGGCAAACATTTTTTGTAAAGGACTAGATAGTAAACATTTTAAGCTTTGCAGGACATATGGTCTCTGTCATGACTACTCAACTTTGCCTTTGTAGCTGGAAAGCAACCATCGATAACATGTAAATGAATAGTTATAGCTCTGTTCCAACAAAACTTTATTTGCAAAAACAGGTTGAACTTGTCCTATGGCCTATAGTTTGCCAACGTCTGCTGTGGTGCAATGAATTATGTTCTTTACTTATTTACCAAATCTTTCTTCCATCCATCCTAGTATCCCAATTGCAGTCTACAAGTTCATAGGCACAGGAAATATAACATTATTTACTTTAACTTAAACTAATTTCTGCTTTCTGGTGAGTGGAGAATACAGAACTAAAACTAAAAAACTAAAAACTAAATCTCAGCCAGTTCAGATTGGTCTCAGCTTCTTCATAATCAATTTGGGATTGTCTCATTGGTTTTAGTGTTTTCTTCATCAACTCAGGGCGTTTCCTTTCTTTCCCAGTGTGGCTGAGTTTTGGAAGGCTCTTGTAGTGCAATACATTAGTAGAAAAGAGTAACTGGTTGTCTGCTTTTGTCTACCCACTGCCCTTAATATTCCTTCTGATTTCTGCTTATTGATCTACAATTCACTCCCTTTTTAATATAGGTAATAGAGGTTTTATTATGCCTATATTATTTTTATTATTGAGGTACGATAAGGCCAACAGATCAGGAGACAATTGACATTGATGAGATAATTTGTTATATTTACATATCACAAGAGGAGGGTCACATCATGCTATGGTAGGAGGGGACACATGGGGAAGCACCAGGGTTGGTCAGGAGGCAGAGGGAGAGAAAGGAATTGTGGTCAAGATATTTTATTGTGGTCTCCATGGGAGGAAACAGGTAAGGCAAGTTAAACAGATTTAGGATTGGCCAGTTTGAATGATTTCAGTGGACTCTGGTGTGTAAGGGCTGTCCCCAGTTATCTAGTACCTGGCCCTGGGGTAATTAGTTCAGGTGAATAGTGTCTCAGAATATGAGATCAATCCAGAGCCCACACTCCTAACCACCTTTAAAAGGAGGTGGTTAGGAATATGGGCTCTGGATTGGTTGGTTTGCACTTTAAAAGCCCGCTAAATGAGCTGGCAAGGTTTTTACTATCTTTAGGAATTGGCCAGCCCTAGTTGGAATAGTTCCTTTAGGGTCAGCAAGGGCCTAGGTGTCAAAGGATCAGAACATAGAAAATAATAGACATGGTTATTACACTTTCCTATTCACACTGCAAAGACTTGTAAGCCCCTGCTCTCTGGGCTACAGCTACACTGCTTCTCAGGTCCATGGTGAAAGTTCTGAGTATCCTTATACCATGTCTAGGGCACAGGAACTTCATAAGGTTACTTTTTGTTGACTAAGAGACTTTCTAATCACCTCAACCCTTCTGTGTGACCCAGAGGAGAAAGCCAAGGCTGGCTGCCTCTTCAAAGTTCAATTAGGAAGCAAGGCACAGATCAGCTCCAGCATTAGACCTCCCAGACTGATCTGGGATTCTGAAGTCCCAGCACCTGTTCTCAGCTGGAGAGAGGGGCACGAGCATACGAGCCCTTTCATAACATTTCATGGGTTTAAAATCTTGCTTTCCTCTGGCTTAACGCTCTCATCCAGCCTAGCAAAGTCTAACCTTGCTGTAGGGTGGAGGTGAAGTGGGGAAAACCAGCTCTTGCCAACTTTGTTTTCTTTCTGATCTATTGCTTTGTGCATAAACTTTACGCCCTGTGTCCCTTGGGCTGTAGATTTTGAAACTCAAAACCAAGACTTTTGAAACTCATAACTCTTTTTTTCTTATACCACTACCTCTGTCACAATTTCTAAAAGTTTATTTTGACACTCAAAAGCTGAGCTTTGACTCTTTTTGTCTTTTGGCATTTTGTTTTGTATCTCAGAGGAAGAAATCTGGGAAGGAGAAACACATCTGTTAATATATCAAAATATTATCTTGCCACACCAGGTACACCCACTGGCTACCGGTCTTATTTCTCTTGATTAACTTCCGCCGTGAATGCTTTGCTAGAACCCTGGTCCTTCTCCCGGACTTTCCTGTCCTGCTTATACTTTCCTGTACTTATAGTATAAAGTACAATCTTTATACTCTTCCCTTCTCCAGTAGAACTGTGCTCCCACTGCTGAAGAATTATCCCAGAGACTCAAACATAAAACAGGAGTTTTCACCCTACAGATTTTGAAACTTTCACCCATACAACTTTTTTTCACTCTCTCTTTCGCTCTCTCTCTTTTTTTTCTTACAAACCTGGATATCAGAACATCTAGGTGAAGAGGGAAAGTTTAATATGTTAATTCGCTACCTTGTGCACATTGAGGGGCTTCTAAAGTAAAAATTTGAAGGTAGGTGAGAAACTAAAACTAACTAAGCTTAATGTCTTTGTGTGCCGCCAAACGTGGTTTAACTACAGACACTGGTTCCTGCACACAAAAAGGACTGCCTGCTTTTTCATGTATTTGTCCTTCCTTTATTCACTTGTTTGATAAATATTTTTAGAGCACTTGATGTAAGCCCAGAATGGATTAAGTCGCTGGGCATATACTAGTGAACAAAAGAGACAAAATCTACCACCTGCACAGAATATATGTTCCCATGGCCAGAAATAACTGTATAATTACTAACACTTATAGTACTTCTTTTTTTATGTGCTGAGCATTGCTTTAATCCCCATAATCACCTGATGACAGTTACTATTATCATTCCAATTTTATAGACAATATTTTGTAATTTGCCCAAGATTTGAGAACTAATAAGAGGCAGAACCAGAACTTGACCCCAAGCAGGTTGGCTCTAGAGTCCACCTTTCAATCACTCAGGTCTCCTACCTCCAGCTTATAAGTAAATCATACAGGATATTAAAATTCCATGATTTTATGGGAAAAATTAAGTAGAAAAAGAGAGTAGGGCATGCTAGGGCAGATTGCAATGTAAAATAGGGTACTTTGGGAAGACTTGACTAAGATATGTCATTTGACTAAAGACTTGAAGGAGGTGAGAAAGCCAGAAAGATAAATATCTATGGGAAAGGTGCTCAGGCAGAGGGAATAGCAATTGCAAAGTCCCTGAGTCAGGACTGTGTCTGGCAATCACAGGAGCAATTTTGCATATGCCACTTTACCAAAGTAGATGACGGCTATTTATCACAAAACAACCATTTTTGAGTCTATTACTTTGAGAAAATGCAAAACATTAAAAAATGATCTGTCATGTCTCCTTTCTAATAATTTCAAAGCAGCATTTTTGTAACTTTCCCTTCCACAATTAAAAACAGAAATAGATAGATGAGACTAAGAAGAGTTAAAAAGCAAGAGCGAGGAAAAAAAGAAATTCATTACCGTCATTCCTCATTGCTGACGATGTGCTATAAAGGATGGACAAAAGTGTTAAGCAAGTGAAAACAGAAACAAGCCCAGATTTTAGTATATGTTTCTTTTGAGTTGAAAATTGTCATCCTTGTTAATTTTTCTTCACCACGTCTAAGCATTGTGGGTTGAATGGCACGGATGCTCCTATTGGTAATATAGGCATTAGGCTAGAGGTAAACCTAATGAATCTGACCTGCCCTAGAAAGAATTTGCAGAGCTGATCTTGGCTAAAGTTAAGTTGGTGTTTGTTGTTGCATTCACTTTGCCCTAGACTTCTCCAAACTCTCCACCAACCAGTTGATATTGTTTCTGATTTACAGGAATTAGAGATTAAACAGCTTGCAACAGAGGCTGCCCAGCCAGATCCTGGCAGAACTGATGTGCAGCTCATGAATGCCTGGCTGTTTTGCTCCTCTGTGTAACAGATGGCTTGTTTCTAAGGACAAAGTTCTTTATTTTCTTTCAAGTATTCCTTGGGTTGTATAAAGAATGGGGGTTCTGGCAGCTTGGTGTTCACCCTCCTCAACTGTAGAAGACATTCATCAAGGTCTAATGAGAAGAGATCTTAGACTCAGAATCAAGAAAGCAGGACATAGATTCCACATTTTTCACTAACTAGTGAAGCAGTTTATAAAAATGAACTTTTTATCCTCTTCAAACCTCAGTATCCTCACTTTAAAAAGGAAGACAAGAGTTGCTGTTTCTATAGTTTTCACAGGATGTTCAAAAAAAGTGAGATAGTATATCAAAGTGCATTAAAATTAGTCTTTAGCAATAAAAGGATTTGGTATTATTCTGTCTTATTTTTCCATTTTTTACTCATGAATAAATCTTAAGATTTTTCCAACCTGCTTATTCCCAAGTTTAACTTCCTAAATTTCCCTAACCTCCTCTGTCTTCTTTATCTGTATTTACTACTTAAGCTGTTATGTTTCACAGCTAACTTATTTTTAAGTTAAATTCTTTTGATTCAACTCACTTACTTAAACATTCCTTAATACTATAGTTTTGTTGATTCTTTTTCTCATATGTCCTCTTGTCTGCAGTTAATTTATATATATTCTTAGGTGACACTGGCGGACATTCACTTTGATATAGTACAAGGAACCCAGCAGTCAACTAGATTTAATCCAAGTCTCTGACTGTACTTGTTTGGCCACACTGCTCCCATCTGCCCGGACCAACGAGATGAAATGCAAGTGCCTGGCTCTCTTGAACAGAAGGGCTACATACGCATTTGGGTGGAAGTATGGAATCCATGCTGAGTAAGGTTATGAAAAAATGTGGGGAGCCCAAAAAAGCAGCATAACTGAGGTGACACAAGAAAATGATGCTGTTCTGAGCTAGTTGGAAAGTCAACCACAACTCTTTAAGGAGACTGAAGAGTTCTGTTTTCCCCATTTTTCTCATTTTTCCCTATTTTACCCATTTTTATAGGCAATTGTTTAAAGACTTTTCTTAGAAATATAACTTAGTCTCAAAAACTAATGTTAAGATTAAGTCGAGAGAAAAAAACATTTCTTCTCTGATGAATTATCTGATGTCCTTGAATGGTAAGCTGATGTTGATTCCTCTTTCTCCTCGGCGATTTATTCTCTACTATTTCTCCCTGTCTTTATTCTGTCTACTTTATTCCCTCCAATCCTTTACTCTTTTTACCTTTTAAACTTTTTTTTGCTATAATATTTTGTCTGTTTAGTCTCTTACCCCTCTTAGACTGTGATCCTTTTGAAGTCAGGGATTATATCATTCTTACAGTACTTCTATTTCCAGCTTCATATCCTAATACAAGTCCTCGATAAGTTGATGAATGAATTTCTCAGGCTTGATTTAATTCTTTATAGACTCATTCTGTTTTCACAAAATTAACATTCGATATCAAATAGCAAATAGCAAAACAGTGGAGGAATCCATGCAACTTCTACTTCCAAACATCAGTGTAATGATTTCAAGCTAGATACCTTGGAGTCTTGGGGGCTCCTTAAATTCTGGAGGAAAAATTTAAAAGCAGTATTCTAGTGAGAAATTATGTTACACATCAAGATCTCCAGAAAGAGATGGTGAGACTAAAGTTGGGGAGCAAGATGTTTGTTAGGTATCGACACTCATGAAGGTTAGAAGGAAGCACAGTTGGACAGAGTGAGAGAGGCCAAAGTTTGCTATAGGTCCAGAAAGCCTCAGCTACCCTATGTCAGAGTGGAGGTAGAGGACATCTGAAGCAAATATTGGTTGTTAGAGATGTCCCAAGTTTTGGACTAGTAGGCTTTTTGCAGCTGCAGTCTACCCTGAGGGAGCTGACCGTTTCCAGCTGTCAGCTGACTATGCTCTCCACAGCTGGGCAACAAGTCTCTTCTTGAAGAGAAATCTGTATGGCATGTCTCCCCGTCAACCCCTTGACTTGTCAACACTATAATTGTATATAGAGATTAAAAAGTGCACCTGCTGCCAAGTTGACATTGAGGAGTTTAATTCCACACTGAGCAATATTGAGTCAACTGTGAAAGTGACCTATGAAACATCTCGGTGGTTACGTCTTTTAGAGCTCACATTTCCTTCTTTGTTCATAGCTCAGCTATCCCTTCCTTGGTGCAGGTTGTAAATGAGTCCTAAAACTCAAACTCCATGCTTTTGCCAACTGGGCACAGCAACCGGTTGATCTGTTGCAACTTCAGTTACAGAAAAGGTTAACGTTATTTTTGGGTGGTAAAATTACTAGAAATGCCTATGCCTAGTGTCACTGTCCTCAAATATAAAATACTAACAAAGGAGCAGTGGTCATATGCCAGCCTGAAATGAGTGGGAACTATAAACTTAATCAGAGAGACTTTGCAATTACTGAAACATTTATGAGAAAGCAGTTATAAACCATTGCATTCCTCTTCTGTCTCTCCCCTGATTGTCACCTCTTCATTCTATGGTGTCTTCCCTTGCTTGTTTAGACACTTTTGATTTTTATAAGCTTATTCTCCCTTGGGGAATAAATGAGGACAGTGAGAATTGACTGGAATTGATTATGTGAACTACAGAGAAGGTCACCCTTTTGAAGCGATCACATCTGTGAAAATCTGAGGCTGTTCCCAGTGGTCCATAAAGACTGCATGGTTTCCTGGGAAGGCCCAACTAAAGCTTTAGTGTTGTCTGAAGGTTCTTTCCTCCTGGGGATTCACATATGTAGGAACATAATTCTTTATAGCATGAGCAGAAGTGATGCCAACACTGATTAAAACCTAACTTAAATGGCTTGCCAAGCACCGAGCAAAAAGGAGTCATCAAGACTGTACGATTTTTTTCTTCCTTTTTCAGATGTGGATAATTACTATACAGTTGCACCTTCAAGAATCACAATGAGGCAGTTCAACGGCAACATATAAACTGGACAGAAGTTGAGAGAACTATTTGACTTCTTCAAGTACAAAAACTGGATAGGGGAGGTCATTTAAGACACTATCTCGTACTCTGGGTTAGAATTATGGGATGGTTTTGATTTAACCTAGGTTCAGTAACTGCAATCACTACCACAATGTATTACTTACAGGCATAATCCATGTATCTGGTATGCATCTTTGTTATAAAGGGTTAATTTCTGGAGTAAGTATTTGTGCATATGTATGTGTGTGTGTGTGCTTTGTGATATGAAAGGCATAGCAACCACCAAGTGTCACTCAGAATACTATACTAGATGGCAAACTTTTCTCCCCAGGCTTGCAATCACAGTTGAGCTTTAAAATAGTTCATAGCTGAGCAGAGAATGAGCTTTTAGATGTCCATGTTTACTGATCATTTACTGTATATCAGCCTTAGTCCTGAAAATGCTATAAACATGCATTCATTATTTAATTAAGTTCTTACTGCAAATATTATTAGGTATCATTGTTACCTCTATTTTGCAGATGAAGAAAGAAATTGATACTTCAGAAATTTAAGCAATTTGTCTAGGGTCCCTCACTGAAATCAATCATTTGTGGTTCCAGAATTGACGGTCATCTAGCTAATAAATGGCAGAGTTGAAATGTGAACTCAGGTCTTTTGACTTCAAGGTTCAGGCTTTTAACCAGCTTAACAGCTTTGCTCTTTAGAAAACAACCTGTTATGTAGATGATATATCTATCAGAAGCTGAACCCAGGACCAAATACACACATATACCCACATCATGAAACAAAATAAACAAAAAAAGCAGTTAGTTAAAACCTCTGCCTAATTTACGGTTGCTCAAAAGGGAAAGAAATGACTTTTCCCAAAGGGTTTCTCTCCTTTTCCCTGCATTAGCTCAATGGGACTCACACTCCAGGTACCCAGGCTTTTCTGGAAAACCCAGATGTGTGCTTTGTTTCCAGGATACCTGAGATACAAGAATGTTCTCTTGCCTACTTCACAATCTCTGCTCTGACCTCCCAAACACTCCAAAGTCAGCAGGAGGAAGGAGAAATGAGAGGGAGGCCTCTGTCTCCTAATCTTTTCCATAGGCTGCTGTTTTCTTTCTTTCCTCATGAGGAATATCGATAAAAACAAAATAAACAAATTAGCTACCACTTCTGAAAATCCCCAGGAAATTCCTTTTCCAGAGTTCTCACTTACTAATTTGGCTAACATTACCTCTGGTAACAGACCCCATGTATCTGCCACAATTGCTGTGAGTTGCACAGGAGAAAGACTGGGAGGAAATCTTCACTTTTCTTCTGCAACAGCAACCAACAGAAATGAAAGAGCCAGGGGATTTTGCAAAATATCAACTCCTGAAAACTAAGAACGAGAGCCTTTCTTGCCAAGCCTATTCTGTGCCAGTCATCATAAAATACTGTAAGTTGCCATCCTGTAGCAATGTTATCATCAAACAGCATATTATAATTTTTACTATCCTATATTTTGCTGTGTGTGTGTGTGTGTGTGTGTGTGTGTGTGTAAGGAGTGAGAGGTTGTTGGTCAGCCGGAGATGAGAACTAAATAGTTGTTGTTATTGTTATTTTTTCTCAAGATGACCCCTCCCTCCAGAAGAACAATGTGCTGTGATCTTTGGCTACTCAGGCTTTACGTCATCCATATTACCCTGCAGCAGGAACAGATTGATGGGTATTTTCGCTGCCCCCAGAGAGTTACCCTCTAATCCTTCATTTGCCACTCCAGCACAATTGCACAGAAGCAATAGCAGGGATAGTTAGAGTGCGTACAATTGATTCCAATCTATCCATCACTTAAACTACCGTCTAGGACATCAGGAGGCCACAAAAAAAAAAAAAAGAGAAAGAAAAAAGCAAAACTTTTGAATCAAGAAAAGCTTTGTCCATTCTAGGTCAAGGAAAATCATGATGCAATTTGGTTTGATATTTTGACTTTAAAAAAGTTTCTCATTTCTCAGTAGAGAAAGTTTAATGCAGTAATGAAGTAATAGTGGCAGTAATAAGCATTTTTCAACTGCATTTGTGGAAGAGCAGCTTCTACCTACCACTATCTTTGGATTCCAGCATTAATTTTACTGATTGGGGCATTATGAAATTTTAAGTGGGAAAGATACTTAGTAACTTAAATAATTTTAATGCAAAATAATACCACCTATTGTCTAAAAGACTAGTCCGGTTCCTTAAGGGGATCAGAGACACAGACACCACCTACAAGCTGTGTATTATCTGGGAGCAGGGGGAAGCATACACATATACTGATAATAAATACAAAGGACTCTAAAATGGTTTCCAGTATTTACTGACTCTTCTATGATACTGTATTTAAGGCCATGGAATCTAACCTTAAATTTTCCAGCCACCTAGCTCCACACCCATGGTTGCAAGAATCAAAAGAGTCCATGCTAAAAATGGAAAGACCATTAAAACTTGGAATTGTAGGAAGAGGAAGGAGACAGGAAGGACACTCCAGGCAGAGAGAATATACTGGAGTCAAAGAGATTAATAAAATGTTCCATAGGAGGCATTAAGAGGGTGCACCTGGTTCTCAGGTTTGCATCTTCTTCGACAACTGTCTGTGGTTAAATACAACCTTAAAGGAGCCATGAAAAAAGAGAAAAGCTATCTCCACCAAGAATAGTGCACTGTAAAAGTGTTAGGTATTTCTTTCTCCTCATAATTCTAAGGGACAAGTCTTTACAGTTAGAATTTGAGTTTAATTTTTTGAATGTGAAAATAAATTGCACATGTGGACACGCTTTTTGCAACTCGTGTGATTTAGAAAAACACAGGCAAATCTATTGCTTTCATACTTACATTATAAATGCCAGATACATAACCACAATTTAGGTTTGATTTTTTTTTCAACTCAAACAATAGTGTTCCCCTAAGGAAAATTGGCTTGACTGAGGTAAACACTAAAAGCTAATGTTGTGAACCCTTGCAGAATAATTTGTTGGCAACTCAAGACCTTGTTTTGCCCAAGTTTTACTCCAAAATAATTTTCTTACTCAGAGTTGATACAGGCAGTGGCAATTCTCACTTTAATGTATGGCAGTCACATGACTAAGTCAACTTGCACGCTGAAAGAGCAGGGACAGACATCTCAGACTAGTGGAAAGGACCTAATTATTTCAGTGATAAGGACTCTGAAGCCCAAAGAAGTAGGTGATTAGTTCAAACTCATGCTGCTAATTAGTGGATAGGGCAGAACTACTACTAAGTTTAAGTTAATAAGCTTTCAAAAATATTGCCCTAAAGGAACATAGAGGGAAGAAACTTTGGCAGGACAATGGCTTTTGGTGTCCCACATTCTTCCACGTGGGGCGATGACTCCAACTCACCCCCATCTTGTGGGGCCAATCAGCAGGGGTGGGCCCACATCAGTTTTAATATTTTCTCTTCTTTGAGTCAGAACTTTAGGGCTTAGTACAAAAGCTTAAGGCAAATATCCAAAAACTGCCCTTCCTGGGGAGAAAGTCAATTTCTGCTCTCTTGAACTTCAGTTCTTCCGAACTGAACTTCAGGGTCTCCCTGACTCTAAGGAATTAAAGAGAAATTAAACCATTGAGTTTATTCATCTCTATCTCCGAGATTTAGAGAACACAAGAGATCACCGAACAAAGAAGCTCTGCTTTTGTTCACTGAAAGAGGAGAGATGGACAGCCGGCTGAAGGTATTGATACAATGATCCACAGGGCAGACAGTGTTGCTCCTTCCACCACGCTCAGGAGGGCTCCCATGTAAGGTACCAGAAACAGTACACACAGAGAAATGACATCCTATTAACAGGGCCCATCTGCCAGGGAGTAGACAGAACAGAAAAATCTGAAGAGACCACTAAAGAAATAGAGCTGTTTCTTTTAAAGCTAGATTTGAAAGAAGTAGGAGAACATGTAAAGAAGTCCAATATATAGCAGTTGGTACAGTACCTGGAACTAAAACCACATGATATTTTAAATTTAAAGATTTAATAGATAAAGTAAAAGAGAGAGCTGCATTATAGATGCTCCAATTGGTGGCTTGAAAGATCAGGTGGAAGTATATGTTAAATCATAGAGGAATACAAAGAAAAACTATATGAAAATATGAAGGAAAAATGTACATTTTGAAAGATAGATTCATGAGGAAAAACAGAAGTTCTAGAATGAGAAAAACAGACAGATGAAGGAGAGACAATCATCAAGCAAATAACTGAAGGCAATTTTCCTGAAGAATACCTGGGTCAGCAGATCTAAATAGTTCCTTAAGTTCCAGATAAGATGCTAAGATAACAAATACATCTTGGTAAAAGAAGCAAAAAACAAAAAGTTAGATTGGAGGCTGGGCATGGTGGCTTACACCGGTACTCCCAGGACTTTGGGAGGATCACTTGAGGTCAGAAGTTCAAGAACAGCTTGAGCAACATAGTGAGACACCTGCTCCAACAAAAAAAATAAAATAAAAAGTTTACAAGTTAGCTGGGCATGGTGGCATGTACCTGTGGTCCTATCTAATCAGGAGGCCAATTCTGGGGGAACTTTTAAGCCCAGGGGTTCGAGGTTGCAGTGAGCACTGATAGCATCACTGCACTTCAACCTGGGTGACAGAACAAGACCCTGTTTCTAAAACAAAACAAAAAAGTATGAGATTGATAATTAAGTTTTGCAATCTCAAAATTATGAGATGGTAGAACAATATCTACAGATGCTTTAGAATAAGAGACTGAATCTGTGATAAGATATTATTCACTAACAGCTTAAAAGAATGTTATTTGCAGAGATTACTTCACCTACATATCCTGTCTTAGGAAATGCTTAAGAAAGAACTCAAGCCAGAGAACAAAAACATCTAAATCTCATGATAGATGAAACAGATGAAGAGGTAAAACTGGTGAACAAAGAACTTGGTAATAGGTTTAAAATGAAATACAATTGAATACAATCTGGGAATTTGTAAACTAAGTGATAAACAAGAATTTTTTAAATAGAAGAGGCCTACTGCAAGGAAAATTCTAATCATTGCCAGAAACTAGAAGTACTAAATTATTGGAGATGGCATTTGAATGGGAGAAAGAAGAGCACAATAAAAGTATCCCAGAGGTCTCCTATGGAGGGCAGATGGGGTTGAGGGGAAGCTAGAGGGACAAGTGAAAATGTGCTAAGTGTCTGGCCTTATTGAAAGAAGGCAGATAAGCAGTAAAACATTAAAGAACTTTAGTAGAAAAAGAGTTATGATCTCATTTTCACATAATATTAAATAAATATGTATACAATTATGAACACAAAGAAAAGGAAGACAACCATTAATGAAAGATGAAATAATAGTAGGATTTCCAAGATAACAAAAAGGAAAAAGAAAATTAATAAACTAATAACAACCGAATCATACAAGTAAATTAGGAAAAAAGAAAAAGAAATAAAACAAAGTAAGGAGTAAGGTATAAAGTCAAGCATACCATGATACAAAACATAAAATACTGAATTCTCCCAACTAAGAGAGAGAATATTGACTGAAATAAAAATCAAATTTGGACTATATACCATTTACTAGAAACACAGTTTAAAATGAAATAATAAAGTTTGAAAAAGAAGGGACAAAGACGAGGCAAATAGAATTTTAAAAATCAAGAGGCCTTGAAATTTTTTATTTTTATTTTTACTTTTTTAAGAGACAGTCTTACTATGTTACCCAGGCTGACCCTGAACTTCTCGGCCCAAGGGATCTTCCTGCCTCATCCTCCCCTCTAGCACACCTGGGACTACAGGTGTACTCCACTGCCTGGCTTAAAATAAATGCAGAAAGAAACATATTGTAATAACATGTTCTCAATTCTCGTTTCCAAAATTCTTTCTTTGTGAAATATTTCCATTTGTGGAAGGAAAAGAGCACATATTACATCTTTAAAGAGCATGCTTAGTTTTACTTTTTAAACCTGTATATGTAAACTTGTCATAATAAAGACTAGTGCAGAAAGAAAACAAAACATCAGGAGGGACAACATTACTATCAGACTAAGTACAATTTAAAGTTAAAAGTTTTAATTTAAAAAATAAATTACATAATATTAAGTATAATTTTTGAAGCAGGAAATACTCTCATAACCCTGTAGATACCAAACAACACGAAAGTTAAGTAAATAAAGCAAAAACTACTAGTAACTTAAAGATAACTAAGTAAAAAATAAATGATGGTGGCATATTTCAATTTGTATTTTTCAGAAGCAGGAAGATCTAGTAGACAAAATATTAATAAAGACAGAAAAGTTTAATGATATTGTCAATCAATTTAATAGGTGTGTTGAATCTTAAAATTGGGAAATAGAGAATATTTTGTTACATGAAATGGGAATTCATAAAAATAAGTCACATATTTTGTTGGATACAAATAATACTTTAATAATTTCTTTCTATCACAAAGACCACACTCTGAAAATATTCTAATAAAACAAGAAAAAATCTTAAATGGTAAAATCTTATCTTCTTTGAAATTATGAACCACTTTTCTATATAATTTTTAGCCTAAAGGGGAAGTAAAACTACAATTACATTCTATCTGGAAAGAATAAAAATAAAAAGCACTTTATACTAACACTTACAAAAAATAGCAAAAGCAACATTCATGGCAAAAGCTATAAATGTAATTGCCTTTATATTTAAAAAAGAAGAATAAAACTAAGGAAAGTTTATACTCATCTTAAAAAATGCAAAAAAACAGAATCTACCAAAGCAAAGTAGGAAAAGAGAATTTCAATCTTAAAGTGATGAACTAGAAAACAAAGCAAAATTCAAATAGTAAAGAAGATAAATTCAAAAGCCAGGTCTTTCACTAGCCCACAAGAAGAGATAAACATCTTATAATCCAAATTAAAGGGGGAAAAAAGAAGCGCACAAAAACCCACAAGGTTATGGATGAGAAAGGAGACATAACCACATTTAGAAACATAAAAAATTCAAGGAATACAAGAGAATATTATATGTAACTCTATGGCAACAAATTTAAAATTCTAGAGGAACTGGATAATATAAGTAACTTAAGTTAAATAAAATACTGGAAAACTTGAGTAGACCAGGTAATACAGAAATTAAATATTAACTATCAGCAATAGCAACTGAATAACATTATGTCTGATTTTCACCGCACTTTAAAGAAATAGACCCTCCTGTTCTTTGTTCCTTCATTCCTTACTTCCTCATTTTCTACCTTGGACAAAAATGTATCAACCATGTAAGTTGCTGTTTTGAAAAAACATTTGTAAGTTGCTGTTTTAGGCTCTAGGGTGCAACATTAAATAAAACAAATCCTTGTCCTTAAAGCACTAACCTTCTATTTTGCAGCTCTTAAAAAAAGATGATAGGTTGCTTAATTCATTTTATGATATAATCATTTTAAGACCAAAACCTGTTTGAAATACCATGATACAAGAAATCCACAGACCAACCTCACTAACAAATACAGACATGAGATAATCAAATGGAATGTAGACAGTATCAAAAGATACACTGACTAAAATATTTGTTTCAGGATTGTAATCATGGTACCAAATCAAGAAATCAATATAATTCACTGTATTGACAAATTAAAGAAAGAAATAGTATAAACATATGAATGGTATCTGAGAAAGTATCTGATAAAATTTAACAATTCCAAAGATAAAACTCAAACAAAATAGGAATAGATGGAAAAGTATTATCTACATAAAGTGTTAATATATTGGTTTCATAACTATTTAACTGTTTTCCAAAACACAGAGCCTTTTCTCTTCATTTGTAGCAGCTCTATAGAATTAAAAAATTTTAATGTTAATTTTTACATATTGTCAGAATAACTATGGCCATACCAGTCACAAAGTAATTCAAAGACTTAGAGATACTCAACACCTAACCACTCTGCAAAATGAAAGGCCTTAAGCCCAATGAGCTTTCTGCAGAATTTCCACCCTCCAGTCTCTTGAGCCTTGCACAGGGAAAGGGCTTAACAAACTTTTTTTTCAAGATGAGCAAGTTATTTAAACTCCATGAGATCTAGTTTTTTCATAGTAGAATAGGAAGGCATGCTTCGCCTGTCTCATCAAGTTGCTAAAACAATCTAATCATTGATACATGCAAAGTTGTTTTGTGAATTGAAATCCAAACAATTGAGAGTTTTTTCTGCTAATTTAAAAGAGAATATGCTTAAATTTCAAATGAATAAGGAAGAGAAATGCTAAGCATTTTCAAAGAGATCTCCGAATGAAGTCATTCTAGACATGGATTCTCAAGAAAGACTTCTGGAAAGACATTATACTGTGCAGTCATCGCTATCTATCTCCTATGACAGTCTTCACTTCTTCACTTCTTGCAGTCATCGCTATCTATCTCCTATGACAGTCACTCATGGTATGATTGCCCTTGATTATTCTGAGGTTTATCTGGAAATTTACCCATTCAGTTGACAAATATTTCCTGAGCATTTTCTATGTGCTAGGCTGCTGTAACAAAATACCATAAACTGAGTGGCTTATAAACAACAAAAATGTATTTATTATGGTTCTAGACTTTACAAAGTCCAAGATCATCAACAGATTCAGTGTCTGATGAGGGCTTCTTCTTTTTAGTTCATAGATGGTACCTCCCGTCTACATCTTCACAAGGTAGAAGGGGCTAGCTAGCTCTCTGAGGTCTCTTTTCTGACCCCATTAATGAGGATGAGCCCTCATGACCTAATCACCTTCCAAAGGCCCTATCTTTAACATCATTACCTTAGTGATTAGAATTCAATGTGTAAATTTTGGAGAGACAAAAGCATTCAAACCATAGCAACATCCTGTGTTAGCTTTGGCTTAAGCAATAATGTTCCTGAAATCACTGATTTGATATGCTAGTTTTACGGTTTTCAAATACCATGTTAAAGAACACACACACACACACACACACACACACGCACACACATTTTTAAGTTCATCTATGTACCAGCAAAACAATCTCCTAAACCACAAGTAGTACATGCATCTTGTTTTGCGAAACAGATGAGGAATAAAAACTAGTAGATAGTAAATTAAGATGCATCTCCTACGCTCTAGGATTAGTTTAATGTTGAGGCAGGTCTCATGCCAGGACCAGATTTTTGTGGATACGAGAAGATTGTGCCATTTCTTAAATCTCCTTATTAGGAATGTCATTTGCTCTCCATGAATGAAGGAAGAGGCCCCCACTACAATATCTGAAATCAGAAGCTGAATGTGTTGCTTGCTAAGAACAGTAGGACCCTGTTTGTAGGACATAGTTTTTCAAAGCAAACTTCTGATCAAATATAGGGTAATGAGAAGCATGGAATTCAAGATTAGTGGACTTTCAGAAGAGTCTCCATAGACACTTATCTGTTGGCCTTTAGCCAGGAAGCCTGGTCTCTGGAGTGCAGCTGTTGCTGATTGGCTCAGAAGCTGGGGCTCTCTCAGTCATTGGCGGACTCCAAGAAGCCGGGTTATGATGCATAAGAGTAATTTGCCATTTCGGAAGAGGTCTAACACCAGTGCTGACAGAGTGAAAAGCAGTCAGTACTTTCCTGGGTTGATAGGCAAGTTTTACTCACACAACCAAAAAGAAGAGATAAAATAAGTAGCAAAATGATTCCAAAGTGGATGATGAGTTGATTTAACCTCCGGATTCTAAGTAGTACCTATTGAATAATTCTTTTTAATCTTTTTTAAGTAAAACCTGTTAGAGCAGCAGTAATAATTTATTCAAAACTGCTTGGACTACTAACCAAAGCTTAGGAGAAAACATAGCTCTAAATAAATAAATAAATAAATAAATAAATAATAAATCTCTTCTGCTACTTGCTCTCCTACTTGGAACTCACGGTACAGAGCTGCCCATGTGAGAATCAGCTTCCACTAAAACGTTTGCTCTTGTGATTTTGCATGACGTCTTACTACTTATGGGCCATCTCAGTGTCAACCATCTATAGAAGATGACGACTGTTTAGAGGTGACCCTCATGATTTTCAAAATTTTTTTTCATAGGTCACATAGTCTTTATTTTAACTCTTATCACCCCAAATACCCCTCTAAATTTTGACGAACCCTGGCTACTCATTTGTCTCATGACACTTTAATTAACAGACAGATATATACATGTATAGTGCACATGTAGACTCAGAGAAATCCTCAGGGGTGCAGATGGCTTATTTACTCATTCAAAGCACACTTTTGTAATACTTTAAATATGAAAGTTATGCCGTTCTGCCTCCTTACCGCCCATTGAACTCCCTAGATTGGATCCAGCAAGAGCTTAATGATTTTTAAAAATATTCAATATGATTTATTTCATATATAAAATATATATATTATACACACACTCATGCACACACACACACACATACATTTGCACTCACATACAAGCCACTAACTTTCACGTGTGTCCGTGTACGTGTGTACTTCTACTAATTTCCCTAAGCTTTGGGTAATTATTTTCCTTAAAATAAACTTGAAGTTTGGTTTATAAGTAATTTCTAGAATTTATTGTCATGGCATAAATTTCAGAACTAACAACAGGCATAAAAACAAATATGTATGCCTCTCATACCACTAATTCCTATTGTCAACTATAAAATGTAGAAAGATGTTATATTGCAAAATTATCATTTATGCCATTTGGGTACAGGGTTCATTGTTTTAATTAATCTTGACTGACCAAATTTTAAAACATTAAGATATATGGGAACTGCTCTGTTGCATATTCAGTAACATCTTTTTGGAGTGTGATGCTGCTATTATCTTTCCCTGTAGACTTTCACTATGCTTTTTGTCTTCGTTTTGGGGAAAATAATGTGACATAATCAATCAATATTCTCTAGGTCCATATATCACAATATATAATTCATCACAGCTGCTAGGAAATCTGGCTCCTCCTATTGTTAGCAATCAGATAATGATAATGATGACAATAACTTTTTAATCTATTCTTCCATTCATGTTTATGAATTATAAAATAAAACTTGCTCAGTTCCTATTAAGTGCCAATATTCTTCAAGATACTTCAGGAGCTACAAAGATGACTAGTTTGCAATCTGGTGAGAGGCTTATGTTGTTACTCGCAGGATCCCAATAATTTATAATGTGATCAGAAGCTATAAATGTAGATAAAGTGACCCTAACTCAACCACTTATAACGAGGGCAATTTGTGGCAAGTTAACTAAATAAGCTTCAACTTTCTCATCTGCAAAACAGATACAGTAATAATAATACCCTCATAGAGACCTTATGAAGATTTGTTGAATAATTACGTGAGCAATATGTTCAGTGCAGTGCTCAGCATACTGTAAATGCCTACTCAATTAACAAAATTTATGTCTAAAACTAAAAAAATTAAATTGAAATTATATAATATAAACTGTTTGTATTATTATTTATGAGGAGAAAAATGATTATTTCCTATTATATGGAGAGGTATGGAAAAAGTAATTGACTTATCCAGGGTTACATAGCAAGTCATTGACAAGTCAATATCAGAAGTACTCTCAAGAGAAACCATGTGCAAAGATGGCCTGCTTCAATCATCCTGAATTTTTCCTTAGCTCAGAATAAAGCCTTTCGGGTGAATTCCTCAAGGCAGGGATGACTCACGACCACTCTAGTGGAGCAAAGGACATTTTACAGTTTTAATCCACGTGCTTGCTTCCAGCCCACAAACGGACGGCATCTAGTTTGTAAAGTTCTGACTACACATTAGAATCAAACACTGAAGGATGTGAGCACAGAAGGATTGGCTTGTGTTTTACCACCTCCTGCCTTAGCTCTGACCATGCTACCACTCTCAAACATTCTTCACCTCTGAGACTGGCCAAAGGGAAATAGCCTTGCTTGAAAATGCCCTCCTGAGTATGTCTGCGTATTATGTTCTTTGAGACCCTTGCTAGTTCATTCCCTGTGCTGCAGATTGCATTTGGCAAATTCCAAAGGGCAGGATTACATTTAAAAACAAACAGTTAAAGGTTAAGAGTAGAAAAGAGATTTATATTGTATAATATTTCCAACTCACCACTTCCGCTAGTTTGTCAGGTCATCCCTCCAGAGAGGGAAGGGAGGAAAGGCACACACTGTACATTTACAGCTGACCTGCTGACATGCTATGAAGAAAGAAACTAAATTAACAAGGAAGAAACTGACCAAATTCTGTTTCCCTTCTGCCAAAAGCACCTTGTCTTGGTCTTGCCTGAGATGTTTTCCTGTTGACTAATCTCCACCAGCTCTGCCCCCAACCTCAGATTCTCTTATATGCTCTTTTTTTGGGCTTTCCTCCACAGCACTTACACCATTCAACCCTAACAGAGGTTTCCACGGTCTACCTTCCCCATCAGCTTACATGTGCTTCAAGGGAGTGTTCATCTTTGTGACTCATCTCACATAGTGCCTGCTGCAAAGAAAGGCACTAGGTAGGGTAGAAAAAATGTTATACCTGGAGTCATTCAGATTGCAGTTCAAATCTAGTCTCAGCTTCTTTACATTAAATTATTTCAGCCTCGGTTTCTTAATCTATAAACTAGAAATAATATATTCTTTATAGAGTTGTTCTGAGGATTAGAAGTAGCAAATGCAAAGCGTCTGTAGCATAGTAGAGACAATACATAATTTATTATTATTATTACAGCAGGTGCCTAACTAACGTTTGCTGAATGAGAGAGATTATGAATAACTATGGTATACTTATTGTGAGCCTCAGGTCTCTGTATCAACTTAAAAACATACATCATTTTTCTTCCTCTTTCTTCAACTCAAAGTTACTTTTTCCCTCGCAGAATTATAGAATGGAGGAAGAAAGATGGGTGTTACACTTATCTGAGGTACAAGTAGAACCTCCTTTATTTATAAAACTCTTTGTGCGTGAGTCAACATCCCTTATAGTATTATCCCTATATAATCAATAATATAATATATATTTATATAATATAATAAAAACTATATATACAATAACATAATACAGTAGATAGTATAGCCAAAACTCTTACTAGATGGGAAGAGAAGCATAAAAGTAAGCAAAAAATCTCTATGCTGTCCCTTTGCAAAAGCCTTGCTTTAATGGCCATGTGCAGAGGACAGACAGCAGCAGGCTAGTGAAACAGCTGCCATATGGTCAAACAGAAGAGAGAAACATCCAGGTAAGAGGGCAGAGCTGTTCCAAGGACGTAGTAAAGTGGAGTTTCCAAGTTCATAGCAGAAGATGGGCCGGGATGCCTAGGAAAGTAGGTTATGACAGTCAGTCCTGTATTAAAGCAGCCAATATATCATCGGAAAGACTTATTTATTCATTTTTTGTTACTGTGGCATTTTTTAAGCAAAGTTGTTGATGTTATTATTACTTTTAAACAGGATCTTGTTCTTCAATGGGTTGGGGAAAGGGCTTTTAAAGTTAATGAAATATTAGAGCCCACACTGGCTGGGGTTTAAAATGGGATCATGTTATTATCTGTAACATATATTTGGATAGTTCTGACTCTCACCTGCAAGTGCAAATCCAAGAGACGGACATCATCATCATACAGGTGTTAGAATGCAAGTGTCTCTTTGGAATCATATACACCTGAATTGGTTCAAATCTATTTCCTAACTGAGTAACCTTGGAGAAATATATGTGTGTTTGTGTGTGTGTCCAATTTTATATATCTGCATAGATATAGGAACATATATGCATAATTGTGATAATTAAATACAGTATTAGGTACTTGGTAAATGATAATTATGATAATTTTTTAGTCACAATGTCACCCCCACCCCCAACAGACACACACCCCCTACATGTGGCCCTCACAAATGGAAGCTGTTATTTGGATTAGCATGACTCCCGTCCTTGAGTTGAATTTTTTCTCAGAGATCTCTTAGTTCTGCCATATAAATAAAGCACAAAGAGCTTCCCAACACACTACCAGTCTTTTCCATTTTTCTTGCTTGTGTCCTATCTCCCACATAAGACTCAAACACAAGTCAAGGACTGAAGGGACCAAAAAAAAAAATCATCCTTATTATTGACCCACATATGCAAGCAGACTCTTCTCAAGTTTCACGAAAATAAACAACGTCCATCCACAAAATATTAGCAGAGTGCTGAGTATACCATTGGCATGGGGATTTACATCCAGAACTTTAACCATTTAAAATTAAATGTTACATATGCATATTTCAAAAAGGCTTTTAGTCATTTTAGCCAAGTTAGCTTTCAGCCTCCTCAATTCTCAATCACTGCCTCCTTCCCACCCTATTCTGGTCTTCTCTGATCTGCTTTCTACCTGTCTCGCATCAAATTCCCTTTTATTTCACGTGAACAACAAATGAACTCTTTTTTTGTTTACGTGTTTCCCACAAACCCCTGCTTTCAGGGTATCTGCCATTCACTATCTCCACGTGGCTGGCCTAGGCATTGGCCTAAACAAAGGGAGTTTCTTCCCTAAGAGGAATGGCTGGGTGCCCGAGGTTAAGAATTGGGTAATTGGGTGCCTAGTCTCCTCTCTCTCCAGTCAGCTTCTCCTACTGTGTTCAAGTATCCACTTTATAACCAGTTGTAGGGTAGGATTTAAATAACCTTGTTCTGAGTATGAGTATGTAACCAAATTTGGTTCATTCAGAACTGAGGGTAAGAGTTATATGTCAAAGCTGGAGAGTAAGTTATATGTTTGTCTCTCTCCTACTGAACATGAATCAGAAAGCATCTATTAGTTGCCACTGGCAGTGGTCTTATGACCACAGTGAGGAAAAGGTTTTGGAGAGTGAATCAGAGATGAAAAAGTTTATTTTCTGGTGACACTAGCCATGAAATTATCATTGTTCTGGCTTGATTTCTCTCTAGACTTACACCATAAGATGATACATTTCCTTGCTGTTTGAAGCAGTTTGAATCATCTATTTGCTACTTGGAACCAACAGAATCTTAATACCGCTGAAGCACTGTTTTAATGCAAAAGCCACATCTGCACATAACTGAGGATAAACCACACAGTGCTATTTCTCCTCCTATTTTTGTCTTTCCCCATATAGCATCTACTTTAGTTTGTAGATGAATAATAGGTTTTTTATTGAGATAAAATTCATATGCCATGAAACTCACCGTTTGACCATTTAAAAGTACACAATTGGCCAGGTGTGGTGGCTCACACCTGTAATCCCAGCACTTTGGGAGGCCGAGGTGGGTGGATTGCTTAAGCTCAGGACCTCTAGATCAGCCTGGGCAACGTATGAGACGCCATCTCTGCAGAAAATACTAAAATTAGCTGGACGTGGTGTAACACACCTGTAGTCCAAGCTACTGGTGAGGCTGAAGTGAGAGGATTACTTGAGCTTGGGAGGTGGAGGTGGAGGTGGCAGTAAGCCGAGATGGCACCATTGCACTCCAGCCTGGGTGACAGAGAAACTTTGTCTGAAAAAGTAAATAAAGTGTACAATTCAGTGGTTAATATATTCACAATGTTATGTAATTATCAGCACTAATTCCAGAAAATTTGTATCACATCAAAGAGAAACCCTGTATCTATTCAGGAGTCATTCCATATTATCCCCCTCCAACTAGCCCCTGACAATTACTAATCTACTTTTTGTCTTTATGTATTTGCTTATTCTGGACATCTTGCATAAATATAATCATATAATATATTACCTTTTCTCTGGCTTCTCTCACTTTGTAGCATGCATCAGTACTTCATTCCTTTTCAGGGCTGAATAATATTTCATTTTATGAATATACCACATTTTGTTTATCCATCAGTTGATGTATAATTGGGCTGTTTCTCCCTTCCAGCTATGAAGAATAATGTGCTATGAATATTCACATCCAAATTTTGGTGTGAATATATATTTTCATTTCTCTTGGACATACACCTAGGTATGAAATTGCTGGTTCATATGATACTTCTATGTTTAACTTTTTGAGAAACTGCCAAACTGTTTTTCACAGCTGCTGCACCATTTTACATTCCAACCAGCAAAATGTGAGGATTAAAATTTCTCCACATACTCGCCAACACATGTTATTTTTCATGTTTTTTTTTAAATTATAACCATCAACTAAATTTGAAGAGGTATTTCATTGTGGTTTTGATTTGCATTTTTATAATAACTAATGATGCTGTGCAGCTTTTCTATGGGATCCAACTATATGGGTTATTTCTGGACTTTTTGTTCTATTCCAATAATCCATATGTCTATATTGTTGTTCCAGTATCACACAGCTTTAATTATTTATAGATTTGTAGTAAGTGCTGAAATCAGAAAGTGTATTCATACTTTCACTTTGTTCTTTTCTTTCAAGATTCTTTTAGCTATATGGGGTTCCATGCAATTCAATATGAATTTCAGGATCAGCTTGTCTGTTTCTGAAAAAAAAAGAAAGGCTGTCCGAATTTTGATAAAGATTTTACTGAGTCTATATATTGCTTTGGCAATATTCCCATCTGAACAGTATTAAGTCTAATAACCCATGATCACAGATGTCTTTCATTTATTAAATTTTTTTAATTTCAACATTGTGTTGTAATTTTTCAGTATAAAAATCTTGTACTTTCTTGGTTAAATTTAATCCTAAGTGTTTTATTGTTTTTAATACTATTGTAAATGGACTGTAAATGCAAATACTCATTGCATACATATGGAAATACAACTGATTTTTGTATGTTAGTCTGTGATAAGTAGGTTTTAATCATCATTAACAGCAGCTTGAAATAAGGAAATAAGAGACTGAGATGGACATGTGAAAAGAATAGAAATTCCACCTTTAGCCAAGGAAAATATTTCAAGAGTTTATATGGCCTGTGCCTGTCCTCAAGTTATTATCTCTCAGCTTCAAGCCCAACTTTCTATACTAGATTTTTTAGTCCTGGGGCTGGGACTTTGCAAACATCATTTCAGCTGTACTACCTGTTCCCTGGTTAGGCTCTGCCATTAGAGGGTATAGGAGAAGGCCTGCAAAGCTGGAATAGACTGTCCCCTTTCCATTTATTCACTGTGGTCTTATCTCGTCCCAGCTTCCTGTGAGCATAACCCTAGCAATGCTTCTTCACAATGGCTGCAGCAGTTCCTCCCCATTGCAGCAGCTGAATTTGACTTGCAGTTTCTCTAATGCTTGCAAGAGACACCAGTCTCAACAGAAGAGAACCTCTTCCTCAGAGGTCTGAGTTTCAGCTACGCATGGACCTTCCTCTGAGTTTCTAAGATTAATGATTCCAATCTCTATCATTGTTCGTCCAATCCTAAGAATAGAAACTACTTCCCGTAGTTGCTATTTTCATGATACCTTAGTTATTTGACTGAACAACTGTACAGCTTGTTAACAGTTATTTATATTAAATTATATGTGTCCTTATAATTGGTGTGGATTCTGTCACCTTCCTGGGCCCTGCTAGATACAGGTGCTAACCTTGTTCAGAGCCTACTATGTGCCAAGTATTGTGCCAGTTTTTTTTTGTTTGTTTGTTTTTTTTTACATTTCTTTTCTCAGGTAAGTAAGAGTGTCAGATATATTTAGCACAAAGAACAATAGTATTTTCCCTACTGTCACCCACATTTTTTGCTTGGTCATAAGCAATGGGGAAGCAATTGGGAAGGAAGAAAGCCCCAAAGTTTACAAAGATAGTTTTCACCCTAATCCACCCATCTTCAAGGAGAACTATGCATGTGAGGGACTTTTAATCATGTGGAAAATAATGTCACAAGCTATTGCATCCTGAACCCGCACTGCCCAATAGACTTTTCTGCAATCATAGAAATGTTCTGTATCTGTTGAGAATTGTCCGGTGTGGTAGCTTCTAGTCATGTACGACTACTGAGCACTTGAAATGTCACTTGTGTGCTTGAGAAACTGGATTTTTAATCTTAATTAATTTTAACTTAAATCCACACATGTAGCCAGCCAGCA
This sequence comes from Theropithecus gelada, assembly GCF_003255815.1. Taxonomy (NCBI): domain Eukaryota; kingdom Metazoa; phylum Chordata; class Mammalia; order Primates; family Cercopithecidae; genus Theropithecus; species Theropithecus gelada. The sequence goes on from NC_037683.1 coordinate 73,811,851, forward strand.
ATGTTAAATGTGATGGCCAAGTTAGACTTTTCAGGGCAGCAACAGATGGGCGTGGCTGACGAAGACGACCTCCTGGTCTTCTGGATGTACAATTTCACAGCACACACAAATGCTCGTTGGGATTGTTAAATTGTGTTCCTGGGTGACTTGTCCATGAGCTTTCATGTATGAAAAGACTGTCAAAAACAGATCATTCATGCTGGGGCTCACCTCCACAGGTGCCAGGGAACGTCTTGCCTTAGGGAAGAAAGCAAATCTATACTCCATGATTAGTGTGTGATTATATTTGACAGACAGGCATCAATGCCTGGTGATTTTGATGCACTGGCTTTTATCTTGTGAGATTTATTTAAAGAAGCACATGCGTGGCTTAGAGCCTCGGGGAATGATAACATAAAAATAGGAAAGCATAAAAGGAAGCAAAGGAAAACCTGCTTCATTTGTAGAAAGGCTCACTCCTCTTTCAGGTACCTAACTCCAAATCCTACCACCTGCATCTCTTCTCTTTTCAAATCCATTCTTCAACTCAACTCTTATAAAATGTCTTTCATTATTAACCCACCAGAGAAGGCTATTCCATACACACTCCATCCTGTGTCCCTCAGCATTTAATAGAAGCAGCCAGTAAAAAGAGCGAGAGAAAAGCAATGCTGACTGGGAGGTAGGAGTTGAGAAGAAAGTAGTAAATGTATTTTCATTGCATTCATAGTGCTTTCTTTAAAAAGACTAGAAGTACATAGAAGTAAAATTTTAACTTATTTCTAGATGATAATATTATTCTTACTCTTCTTACATTCTTATAATTCAATTTTTTAAATTTAAAAATGAAAAGAAAAGCAATGGTTAGTTCAACCATTGTGGAAGACTGTGGAAATTCCTCAAGGATCTAGAACTAGGAATACCATCTAACCCAGCAATCCCCTTACTAGGTGTATACCCAAAGGATTATAAATCATTCTACTATAAAGAAACATGCACACGTATGTTTATTGCGCACTATTCACAATAACAAAGACTTGGAACCAACCCAAATGCCTATCAATGATAGACTAGATAAAGAAAACGTGTTACATATACAGCATGGAATACTATGCAGCCATAAAAAAGGATAAGTTCATGTCCTTTGCAGGGACATGGATGAAGCTGGAAACCATCATTCTCAGCAAACTAACACAGGAACAGAAAACCAAATACCGCCTATTCTCACTCACAAGTGGAAGTTGGAAAAATGAGAACACATCGATCCAGGGAGGGGAACATCACACAACGGGGCCTGTCAGGGGGTGGGGGGTTAGGGGAGGGATTGCATTAGGAGAAATACCTAATGTAGATGACAGGTTGATGGGTTCAGCAAACCACCAAGGCACGTGTATACCTATGTAACAAACCTGGACGTTCTACACATGTATCCCAGAACTTAAAGTATAATTAAGAAAAATAAAATAAATTACTAAATAAAAGAAACAATGACCCCATACAGTATCCTACTGTACTTTTTTATGTTGGTGTTTTCAACTATTATCACTCTGGAACAGATGGATCTTCATTGTGTCCATGTTTTTAAGTTAACATTGTCCAATAACTATTTATGGTTTCTCTCAAGTTTGGTATTTATTTGGCAATACCCCCCAAGAAGACTGTTTTCATTAATTAGCCACAGAGTGGAGGAGGGGGCACTTAGGACATACTGCAAAATGGCCCTCAGTTTAACCTCCCACAGGACGTGAAAGTATAATTTTTTCCTTATCTAAGTTTGCGAAGTACTTTATAGGCTGTTAAAAGAAAGACACTTCACTAAAGGGCTCACCAATTAAATCAAGGATAGTGAATCAGTTAAAAGTTCAGAACTAAGCAAATAAAGGAAATAGAACTCAATAAAGCTATACTTTAGCCAGAGTATTTAAAGATACTTGCTTCTTCATGTTGGTTTCAGCTTCAAATATTTTAATGTAGGGCCCTGAGTTCATTTATATTTATCAGATTGTGCAGGCCAGTTTTGGTTTGGTAATAATGGTCTTTGATATCTAAATACCAAATAGAACGTGTCTACTCTTTTCTGAGTGGTTTTATTTCTATGACTGTAGGCTTCTAGCAGTTGGACTAGTTCCAAAGGTGACAAGAGTAAAGGCTCTTTTCCAAGAACATCTCAACACCTTTGCTGAAACATGTTACTTGTGGTAATAACTTTTTCTGCTCATTTCCCATGTTGCTGGTATTCGTTATATCACCTATATTATGATGGTCTCTCTGGAAGTGCCAGAGCTGTGTTTCAAATAGAATAATAATTTTAATCTTCTTTCAAACTTTTTGTATAGAAACAAGCCATTTTTAACATGGATGTTGGTGGGTAACGATATTCTTATTTGATATAAAAATCTTGGAAGTAAAAGCAGGCCTGGTGGAGTCTGAAGCAGGAACAAAGAAAGATATAAGACCAAACATTACTTCCACACAGGTTTTCTACAGAAACAGAGGAAGTTATTGCATTTTACATAAAGTACTCTCATTTTCTTGCTGATTATGTAGACTATTTTACTGGATATCTTTCTATACTATGTCTTTAAATAGGTGGTCTATTAGTCTTTTAGCAAGTTATTTATTGTTTGGCATCCTTGTGCAGATTTCATCAGAAACGTGGATTTTCAAAATGTTAATTTAATACATACAATGATGTACATAAAATGGTATATTTCGACTCAATATTAGGAGTCTTTTTTATTATTATTGTACATTCTATTTTGCATATTATCTCCTCCATTATCCTTGTTTCATTAATATCTGTGATTGTAATCAATATTTTTTGGTCTCAACACATCTATGATATGATGCCTTATTAATAGAAATGATGACACTCTAGTAATGATGCAGGGGTGATAAGTGATAAGACAAATATAATTCAGGGACTACCCTTCCCCACTCCAGTATTAAGAATCTCTCCTTACAAATAATAAGTGGAGTTAATTTTGTCATTTCTAGGACATGTTAAATTATAAAGTTTCCTCTCATCTAAATTATTGTAATCCAGTACTTTTAAAGAGCTGAATTTTGACAATGATTTTTTCTTAATATTTTATAAAGAGTAAGAAAATACCAGTTAATTATCTGTTTCTCCAATTCTGAATGTTGCATTGATTCACTCGTTTATGTGAGCCCAGTGCATTAGTGAAGGAGAGATACAGTATGATGGCCTTAATCAAAGGATTTGACTTCTTGGAGTCTACATGAGTTTACTCATTTATAAAATGATTTAGACAAAACAAGATTTTCCCAGTGTTTCTATGGAATGCTAGCCACATAAAATGGTCTTTAAAGTAACATTTTCCATCATGAAATATGTATGGGTTATTAGTCTGTACTCATGCAGCTAATAAAGACATACCTGAGACTGGGTAATTTATAAAGGAAAGAGGTTTAATTGACTCACATTTCAGTATGGCTGGGGAGGCCTCAGGAAACTTACAATCATGGAGGAAGAGGAAGCAAACATGTCTTTCTTCACATGGTGGCAGCAAGTAGAAGTGCCAGAAGGGGAAATGCCAGATGCTTATAAAACCATTAGATCTCATGAGAACTCACTCACTATCATGAGAACAGCATGCAGGTAACCATTCCCATAATTAAATTACCTCCCACTAGGTCCCTACCATGACATGTGGGAATTATGGGAGTTACAATTCAAGATGAGGTTTGGGTGGGGACACAGCCAAACCATATCAATGGGAAATATTACCCACAAAACTCTCCTTTTGATAATTAATATTAAACACCAAAATATTTGACCCCATAATTCCTTTTGAAAAATGTATTACCTAGTAACCAACTGTAGTATTCATGGTAAAAAGCAAACTGATTCAATGTGAGAGGTGGCATTGAAACATTTCCGACGCAACAGAGATAATCTTCGGCAATAGTGATCAAGAACTAAAGAAAAGTCACAAACAAATAATCTTTGACTTGAATGAAAAACAAATACCTATAGTTACAATAGGAGACTACTATAACCATTTTATTCTAAAAATCTTGAAGGCCAAGATGTACTTCCTAAAATTTTCTGAAGTTACTTTCTAGAAATACAGTTTTAAAATGACTCAAGAAAAATTCTACAAATTAATAACCATTATTAAAATTGAAATCAGTAATAAAAAAATCCTACTTCAAACCATTCCAGGACCAGTTGATTATTTATTATTTTCCCAAAAGGTTTTAGTAATGCCTTAATAAATATTCTTTCAAGAAAATCTTAATCCTATAAAACTGTATTCAATTTGGAAAAAAATGCTACCCAATTTGTTTTATATTGTGAATATAACTTATATAACAAACTAGACATATACAGTATAAGAAAAATAAAATTTTAAAAATTAAACCAACAAGCAAAATTAGAGACCTCAATTATAAACAAAAACTTAATTAAAATATTAGCAAATATAATTCAGCAGTTTATTAAACAAGCACTACAACATTATAAACCATGAATTTTTATTAATCATGAAAATACAATACAGCTTCATAAAACTTATGAATAGAAATTAAAGGGAAAATTTCATATCATTATAATAAATCAAAAAATGACATTCAATACAATTCAATATCTGTGCTTGATTTTTTAAAAAATTCTAAGAAAACACTGTAGAAGAGGATTTATTTAACCTGATGAATACTGTTCATTTAAAACTTACAACAAATTCCATACTCAATGTCGAAACTCTAGAAGCAGTCCCAACATGAGGATGTTTACTACTGACAAGTTTATTCAATATTATACGGGAGATCCTGGGAAATTCAGTAAGACAAAGAAGTACGTGGTATGAGAATTGGAAAAAAAAAAAAATGTAGGCAAACTTTGTGTTCATCTGAGCCTAAACTAATATGGAAGAAAAAAAGGACCAAAAAAGTAAATAAAAACTAAGACAATTTTGAGAAACGACTTTGGGAGACTTTGTACCACAGCTTATTATAAAACTTTAGTGATGCAGACAGGGTGTATTGGAGCACAAATAGATAGTGGACCAGTAGAACAGATTAGAGAGCCTTCATACAGATCTATTCCTAAAGAAAACCTACTATTTGACAAAGGTGGCATCACATATCAGACAGCAGTAGATGGGTGAAATTGACAATCTACATGAAAAAATCAAACAAGATCAGATGGCTATTTCGTACTATATACAAAACAAAGTTTCAAGTGGATTAAAAATCTAAATGTAAAAAACAAACACTTTAAACTCTTACAAATTCTTTTAAACATTCTTTTCTTATGTCAGGGTAGAGAAAAAAAATCTTAAACTAGTCATTAAAACACAATAATAATTTTTTAAAAAAAGATTGCTAAAGTCAAAAACACCAGAATTTCTGTTCAAAGTCTCTGTATATAAGATTAAAAGACAAAGAACAGACCAAAAAGAGATACTGGCAACTCTTATAATTGATAAGTATTAATATTCAGATTTAAGAACTCCTATTAGTAATTATGAAAACATTGAACAATCTGATGGAAAAGAAGGAAAAGGACATAAACAGAGACCCCACAGAAGAATAATCCGAATTGATAATAAATGTATAAAAATATGCTTAACCTGACTACTAAACAAGGAAGTGTTAATAAACCAAAATGATATACCACTTCACATCAATCATATCAGCAAAGATGTAAAAATTTGCCAATGCCAAACATTAATGAGAATGTGGTGAAATGAACGCTTTGGAGGGCAATTTGATATCACCAAGTAACTGCTTCAACCCATCAGTGTTGACATATACAAGGAAACATACCCAAGAATGTTAACTATACCATTGTAAACATAGCAAAACCTAAAAACAGCATAACTGTCTATCTAAAGGAAAATAGTCTGCTATGTTCATACAACAAAATAATGTGCAACAGTTAAAATGAGTGAACTATAGATAAGTAAGTTGCAGAAGGACACAAATAGTGTATTATTTGTATATAGCATGAAATCTGTAAAATGATATTATTTAGATACACACATGCTATGTTCTAAAAGCATGCATGGGAAAGACAGCAACTTCAGAACAGCAGTTACTTCTACACAAGAGGAATGAAAATTTGGTTGGAGAAGAGCAACACAGGTGGATTAAACTCTCTCTCCAATGTTTTAGAGCTTACAAATATCTGAGGCAAATATGGCAACATTTTAACATATGATCAGGCTGTGTGGCAAAAATTAAAAATTTTTTAATTTTTAAAAAACAAGAAACAAAGGTACAGTGAGCTTTGTGGAACCCAAATATAAATAAAGCAATAAAATATGACTGTCCTAGTTAGTGATGATTTGCCTGGACCTCAAGGCTAAGAAATCACTGCACTTACTTCCTCTCTCCCAGCTCTAACTGGAACCCTCCTCTCAAAACACAGCCTCCTTTCCCCAGCATCCATCTTTGGTTTCCAACCTGGCTTGCTTACTGGGCACTTCCTTTGTTTCTCTCCTGACCTCCACGGCAATATTCTTCTATAAGGCTTTCAGGCTTCACGAGCTGATCTTTAATCCAGATTTTGAGTACAGAATCATTTCCTTGGGCAGACCCAGGTCTAACCATCTGCTCAGATTCTTCCCTGGATATGGGTGAACTGTGGTATATTCATACTGTGAAATACTTCTCTGCAGTTAAAGGGAATGAACTATAGCCACATTTCTCAACATGGATATATCAAAATATAATAGAGAGCAAAAGAAGCAAACGCTCCTCTCAGGAGCCACTTTTATTTGCCCTCCTGGGCCAGAAAGCTGCCCACAGCCTGGCCTCAGCTGGAAGTGGGCACTGCCCTTCCACAGTTGTAGCACTTGAAGAGTCCAAAAACACGTGGGAAAAGCTTCTGCTCTAATATTTATTGAAAGAACATAAATAGAATACAAAATAATACCTCTGGTAGGTTCGAACACTAAAAATTACACATATGGAGCAGGACTAGAAGGGAATAAAGAGAAATGAAAATAGATTTTTTTAAAATGTGTCAGGATCGTAGGTAATTTTCTCCCCTTTCTTTTGCATCCCATCGATATTGTTATGTGTTTGTGTAACAAGTTATTTTAAAACGTTAAAAAATGTAGGTTGTAGGACAGATAGAATCAATCTGTAATCTTTCTGGTAATGAACAGTGAATTTTCTCCAAGTTGATAATGGGCTTCAATTCTGCTGTCAGAACCACAGTTTATCTGCAATTCCAGGACACCCATTTCCTACTGATCACATGCCCTGGGATAAGAATAACATAGAGCACCACTGTATTATATAGCTGTCCGAAATTTTAATCACACCTTGCTTTTCAAAGCAACAGACTAATTACTTAACATTGTAGGATTAATAAAGAAATATTACAAATATTTCAAAGGCAATTGGTCGAGTTGATATAAACAAACTGCTTGCCCCCAACTGTTTAGGTGTTAAGATTCCACTTGATAGAATGACCATAGGCCAGTAAATGCTGCAACTGGATGGTAACAAAGCCCTTCTGGGGGGCAGGAGTATAATGTCAGGTCTAGATGATAGGTCTTGACAAAGTCCTGGGTTCCAGTCCTAGCTCTGCCACTGAGTAGTCGTGAGAAAATGCTTGGCATTTCTGAGTTTCAATTTTCTCTTTGGTGAAACAGAGACGACAGTGTTCACCTGACGGAAGGGATGTGAGCACGAATTGAGATAATGAATGTAAAATAGTTAGCTGGAGACCTGGCCCCTGGCAGATGCTCAGTAGATAACAGCTTTTAGCTTTCAATCAGCTCATTTTCCCTGAGCTCTGTTATGTGTGGCCCTTAGCTAAGTAATGTAGGTGGGCCATTTTTGAGCAGGCCTACAGGTAGAGCAGCAATTGACACAAAATGTAAATGTAACTGCCGAAGATGTAGCAGGTCTGGTGAATGCTATTATTTGAAGAATACTATGACTATGGATTAACAATATAGCTCAACACACCCCCCCTCCCCACCGATTTTTCCACTCAGAACAAATCTATAGGATATAGCCATATAACATAGAGCTGAACTGAGAACATCACAGCACACAGTTCTCTTCAATATACCAACACAATTAACACCCCACATGCTCAGGTTGGTAAATTATTTCTAAACTGGAAGTTTGTCACATATTCTTATTGACAGAAAGAGAATAAAAGCAAAGAGAGGCAAAACAAACAAAATGTCATAGGAGAAGAACCTATTGCAAAAAGAATAAAAGTCAGCCCATTGTTGTGGAGCAGAATCCGTAGGGCTATGACATAAGATCACTACAGTGTGGTACTGGCACCTAGAATAAACCTCCTGTTGCCCCTGCCGCAAGCATCAGAGAACCACTGGTTTACCTCTCTGGTTTTCCTGTTCTGGAATCTATGTGTGTTTATCCAGAAGAGAAAGTTGCTGATCAAGGAAGCAGCTCCTTAATCAGCCTAAATGGGAGGAGTGAGGAAGGACAAACCAGTGAGGCTGATCTGAGCTTAGAGAAAACTCTGAAGGACAAGGCAGGTGTTTTCACGAATGCATGATCTGTAAAATCTCAGAGAGGCTGCACCTTGCCCTTGGGAATATTCCAAACCAGATCCTACTGGCATATTCTTCTGGATCACCTAAAGACTTCATATAAGAAACCTTCCCTCTTCACATCAGGTGCTCAATTTTCCTGTTTCTGTCTGAACTTTGCTCATTTAAAAAAAAATACAATAGATTTCACACTAAAGTTTTTATCTTCCTCCAGGGTATTTTTCTTCCATTTACTTAAGGAACTGTGCCCAGAAAATATTTTGAGAATGAAACTGTAGCAAGAGTGAAATAACTTTCAGAGCCTCAACCTTTTGGGGCATGATTCCATATTACTCATTTTAAATAACTGCTGGTGTCTGGGATTGCTATAGATGTTTGTCCTGTTGCGTCATTGTGGGACATCTGAAAGATATTTTACTGGCAGCTTGCAAAGGAAAGACGAATGATGGAGACAAGGCCATGGAAAGCATACAGCAGGGTCTGCACGGTGATCCCAGTGCCTCTGAGCTCTCAGATTCACTTTAGGCAAGTCATTTGACACACGCCCCATCACCCCCTCAGGTTTCTTGCCTGCCAAACAGGGATAATAATATTTTTCCAATTTACCTCTCATGGTTGTCATGAATTTTTTATAAAACAACATTCATAGAAAGGTGTTCTGAGGAAAAATATAAAGGTATACATAGGTCATTACTATTCTCAGCCCTCAAGTTCCATTTGGGAACTTACTCCATTAGAATTAAGTTCTAGTTTGCACAGCTATCATCTCCCACTTGCCTTTGCAAAACCAAAATAATGTAAAGAGAGTTATGGGCTGAATTGTGTCCTCCCAAATGCATAGATTGAAACTATAACCCTGCAATGTGACTATATTTGGAGATTAAGAACACCTTTTTGCAACAGCTGGAAATCAAAATATAAACTTCAAAGATACCTTTGTGTCTGTATCTATTGACTCCATTAAGTTAGGTTCTCAGCCTGAGAAAGGTCCTGAAGGGCCTTACTGAGAATGTTCTGACCTGCCACATGTAGCCCAAGCCTCTGGGATTTGGATTCTTAGGAGTTGAGCCAAGGTATAAGGTGACTAGTCTTGGACCTTGAATGGCCCTTACACCATGGAAAAATTTCCCCAGCTGCATTGGAATGTTTGGGCTTTTTACTTTGGTTGAGATTTGAGGTCACACAAATGTCCAATGATAGATGCTAATGTTGAAGTTTTTAAATCTTTATTTTTATATGTTTTTGCATGTGTTGTACTCTGTCCAGCTGGATCCAGCTAGATTTTAGGTTCCATGAAACTAACATGTGATTTGCTGTTACTGCCTGCCAGGTGGTCATTCTTCCAGACTCTATGGGCATGTTTTTGGTCAGAAATAATAATATTTTAAAATAACCCTCTGAACTCTATTTCATTATTATTATTATTATTATTATTATTTTGAGGAGGAGGAGGACGAATGGGACACATTGACATGAATCCCTCAGCAGGTGATTTTGTAACACTCAGCGTAGCCTGTGCTGTTATCCAGACTGAAGAAAACGTCCATTTCACCTTCATCTCTCTGGCTGTGCAACCACCCTCAAATCAACATTACTGAAAGAGTTCTTCAAATTAGCACCATAGAAAGGATACTGTTCTGTGTCTGTCAGAGCTGTTTTCTGTCTCCCTTTTCAGCTGTGCTTTTCCACCTGCAGAAAACTCCACCTACTTCCTAAACCAAAGCAGGCAGTATGCAAGCAGGCATGCCTTTACTAGCAGGAGGGGTCTGAAAATAGCTGTTTAGCTATAAATTCAGAACCTGGTACACCTGGTGTGAGTGCTGGGCGCCTGGGGCCTGACCAAATGGTAGTCCTCTTCTTCCCTCCGCATTCTGGGCCTGGTCCACATGGCCTGGCCTTCTGCCTCAGCTTCCTACCGGGACTTGAGCCCTTTGCCGAGTCACAACTCTCTGGACTAAGGCCCTACACGTTGCCTGGCTTCTCAAAGACCTGGGGAGAAAAAACATGCTCCCATAGCCTCTTTTCACTCTTCCTCCTTCCTCACTGCGGGCAACCATTGCCTTCCCAACAACTGGCTAGTCTCCTGTGTGAACACAGATATCCAGAGGAATGTCACTGTATTATAAAGATTGAATATTCAGTGCCAGGTTTGAATACATCCTGGTGGGGGAATGATGGCTTAGCCAATCAACTGACATGTGGGATAGGAGCTGACAAGAACATTCTTATCCCCAAGAATTGTATATAGCCCTGATCTGCTCCAAACCACATATAGAAGAGAAACCTAAGGCTCAGAGAAAAAGCTGAGGCAACACACTATGAATCATTCATTATTTATTAGTTTATTCAATAAATACTGAATACTTAGTAGGTACAAGAAATGCACTGCTGTGGTTTCTCTTTCATTTGAGAGATTTGCTTGGTTTAATAGAAGTCCCACCCTTCCTATATAACAAATCTTAGCATAGCAAAAAATGAGGTCATGACACTGAGTTCTCCCTCTATTAAACCACAGGCTCCACGAGTAAAGACTGTGAAGGAGGAGCAGTGAGATTAATCTTTTCTTTTGGAATCTGCAGAAGCCACTTCTGCTGCATGATTAGACAAGTGAGTTTTTTCTCTAACCTTTCTCCAAATAGTTTCTACACTCCACAGTTTGTGGATTTTCAATAGGCAAGGGATGGGGGTGCAAACTCATAACTGTAAAGTCTGACAGGAAACATGTATGAAAGAAAATATGAAACATCATGAAAACCTGAGGAAAAAGAAATCCTTTGATCTAGTGAAGTCTTTAGTAACCATATTTCAAGAACTCTAATACTGTGCAGACTTCTAATGAACGGCCTTCTGGCAATTCTTAAATCTAGAGCTTTGGTTTTGTTGTTGTTGTTGTTGTTAATCCACATACCCCAGTCTCCACAAGATTCCATGCAGGCTTAAAACAATAATCCTTAAACAATGCTATGAAAGATTATGCAGTCATGAGAAAATGAGGTCTGGCAGCATGTAGCTTACTCCAACAGGGCTTTCCCTTTATTATAATTAAATAGCCTCTGTCCTATCTGTCTGTCCATTCTCACACTGAAGGTTCCTTTTACTTGTGAAATGACTGCTGCAAAATAGAGGCCGAGTCCAGAGGCCTCATCACTCAGTCTCCTCTGAGATGACAAGAACTGTTTTTTCATCTACCTCTGGTGTCTGTGCAGATAAGTAAGTTACTTTCTCTGTATTTTAATTTCACTGAAACCATTGCTTAGCAGCAGCAACAATAAAAAGACTTCCTTTGAAAAATATATACATACATGTGTATGTCTGCGTACGTAGATACAGATATATATACATACATGCATGTGTATCTTCAAAGGTAAAAAAATCCATTTGTTATTGCATTAGTTAATATTTAGACTATGAAAAATAGTTTAATAAGAATAATAACAAAGATTTTTGAACATATCTATGCCAGGTGCCTTGTGGTTTTGCTTGATCATAATAACACTACGGCAGCCATTATTAATATTCTCATTTTACATAGTAGGACATAAAGGTATAAAAAGGGATGCAAACCATCATCCTTCATGAAATTTAAAATTTTCCCCTAGATGTTTTTTTAAATCATATTTCAAAAAGATAAGAAAAATGGAACATCTGCTCAGTGAAACTGCAGGCAGAAAACGATGAACTCTTAGATTAAGCCAACTGTCCATAGGCAGTTTCTCTTGGCTTTCTTTAATAATTTAGAAGTAATGTTTCCTTCTTCTCATGAAGTGCTTTTGGCATCTTTGATATGTATTACTTTGGAAAGAGCAAAGTCAGTTAATTAAAATCATAAACCTAGATGAACTAGGTTAGGATTCTACTCTGCTAATAACGCTAATGTTTCATGGTATGTTAGCCTATCTAATAATGAGAAAGTGACTACTTTATCTTTCAGATATTTTCATTTACTTTCTTATGAGCAGCACAGCTAAAAGTTTTGTTTTGTTTTAAATGAGAAAAGAAGTATTTGTGACAACAAAAAAGTAATCATGTTTCTGGATATGTAAACACGAAATCTATAAAACAAATGTTTTGCTAAAATGTCTTCTTTTATCACCGATTTATCTGACAGCAAACATTGTTTTCCTGGGGAACAAAAGATTTTGTGGAGGAAAGTTTGTATCCTAAAGCAGATTGATTATACAAACTGAATATATTGTAGAGTCAAGAATGAGAATCCATTTCTCTATCCAAATCAGAGATGCTTAGGTTTAAATGTTTCACTGAAATTGTCTTTGTGTTGATAGTTTAGCCACCATGCCTATCCCCTTGCCAATAATACACATTCATAAATCAGTCAGGTTTCTGTTGGATTGAAATATTGACACTGTGGTCAGAAGAAGAAAACCATGGTCAAACCAATATGATGTCTTTGAGTCAGATTTCAGTGAATTTGATCGATCTGGCCCAAAAATATTTGTAAGATTTAATAAGCTACATTTAATTTTCCCCACCTCTAAACTGAGCCAGAGAGAAAATCTTCATATATAATAATAACAACCAAAATTCCTATGAAAGCTTTTTTCTGTTCATTCAACCTGGAAGAACAGGAAACTTTAATGAATGCCAACATGGACATAAAAGAGAGGGAACATTTTTAAATTTATTAAGACAAACAGTGTAGTATAGTGGAAATAATATTTCAAGTCCTGGACTTGCACACTAACTCTGTCATTTAATTGTGTGATGAGCCTCCTGAGCCTCAGAATCTTCTTCTAAAAACTAGATCTATAATGCTTCTTCTATTTACCCCATAAGATTGCTGTATCTCAAGAGTAAGTCTGCTTAAAAGTATTTTGTAAATATGTAAGTACTCTAAATCATTTTAATATTAATTCTTGTTTAAACAAAAATTTTTGGGGGGAGTGATAGTAGTTGATGTTATTGCTGCTGTTTAGAATGACAGCCTCCCAGGAGAACCATTTCCATTTTCATTGCAACTCCAGAGACAACAATCAATGCTATTCAAGTAATCTTTGTGTCATACAAGCAGGTCTGCATAGAACACTAAGTAATCAATAGTCTCTATTCTTTGATCCTGACAAAATGAATGATCAAAGCATTCCAAGCAGTCAATAAGCCTGACTCTTTTAAAATAAATCAAGTATTTTATTACTTTTCCCTGAAGTGACTGCCCAAATCAGGGAGGGGCAGAGGCAGGCATGCCCACAAAACTAACCAAGGAAGTATCCTCTGGTTAAATCATTGTGAAGCAGAAATGTTACAATGCTTGGGGTTTGTAAGCACACTGAAAAGAATTATATATCTATATAAACCTGTTACTAAAATTCTTCATAACAGTAATAATTTAGGAAGGTAAAAGAGGGTAGATGGATAGACGGATGGACAGAGAGACAAACAAGGGACCAATGGATAGATAGATATAGTAGATGAATAAAATTAAAAGTGTATGCTTCCAGTACCAATTTTAACAATTCAGTCAAATAGGAGAAAGAAAAAAATTACTCTTAATGACATACCTAGGGATAATGACCATAAATGTTCTAATACTTACTAATGTTCCTTATAGTATTTTTCTATGTATAGTTTCCTGTTAGTTTATTTTACACAATTGATGCTATACTATGGGTTGATGTTTGTGTCCCCCCCAAATATATATGTTGAAACGCTAATCCCCAAGGTGATGATATTAGGAGGTGGGACCTTTTGGGAGGTAATGAAGTCATGAGTGGGGAGCCCTTATGGATGGAATTAGTGCCCTTATAAAATAGGCCCAATCTCTTGTTGCTCCTTCTCACATGAGGACACAGCCAGAAGATACCATCTATGGATCAGAAACTAGACCCTCACCAGACACCAGATCTGCTGGAGTATGGACTTCCTAGCTTCTAGAACTGTAAAAAATAAATTTCTGTTGTTTATAAACTACCCAATTTATGGTATTTTTTTCATAGCAGCCTGGACGGACTAAGACAACATATTTAATTTTAAAATCAACTTTGTTGGGGGTATAATAAAATTTGTAAATTTTAAATATAAAACTTGATAATATTTTGATTTTTAAAAAGTCTCATGTACCCACTATCCCTATCAAGACATAAAACATTTATATCACCAAAATGGTCCCTTGTACCCTTTACAGTGAAGTGCCTCTCAAACCATGCCCCTGGCTGTCACTGATAAGTTTTTTGTTGCCATAGATTTGTCTTGTCTACTCTAGAAATTCATATATGGAAACACAGAGTTTGTAATTATTTGTGCCTGGCTTTTATTCACTTGGCATAATGTTTCTGAGATTTAGTCATGCATCCATCGTTTGTTCTTTTCATCATTGAGCACTATTCCATTGTATGAATTTAATACAATTTGCTTATTCATTTACCTTCTGAGGAACATTTGGATTGTTTCTAGTTTTTTTGGTATTAAGAATAAAGCTATTCTGAACATTTATATGTTAAATATAAAAGTTTTAATGGTGCTTTTTATACTCATATAAAACAGAAGTATTTATCAATTATTTATAAAATTTTCAGGAATATTATTTCAAATGCCTAATTTTCCTTCAGTGGATACACCATAATTTACTTAAATATCCTCTATATCTGTATATCTAAGTTGTTTCTCATTTTTTAATAAATAATAATGTAAGAAACATCTTTGCTTTTGCTCTGCTTTGAGTGCCAGCAAAGTTTTTAAGAGTAGTTCAAAATTAAGTTGAAATAAAAAATTGGAAAAAAAATGCTTAATAATGTTCTTTTCATTCTTTGGTCTTAAATATACATTAAAACATTGGACATTCTACCAGGATAATTAACAAATGCATTCTACATTCTAGATGCTTTCTAAAGAGTTTCCTCTCTTCCTGGCTTTTATTCGTTTTTTTCTTTCTTTTTTCTTTGTTAAGAGTTTCTGAAGAGCGTTAGCTTCGTTTGCTATCTTTTCCCTTTTCAATTGACAATCACCTTGATGAATAGAGGAAGCAATGCATCTTAACTCTCTTTGAATTAATTGGAAGGAAAGAAACTGTTCAATGAAGCCTGATATGTAGGTGGTGAGAATTGTTTGTTTTTTTTTTCTTAAGCTTGGAAAATGTGCTTCTGCAACATGGCAGTCGAGCCCCACATCAAAGCAAAATATAGAATAACAGAACAAAAAAGAAAATTCTTTTTGGAGCCAAAAAAATGATCAAAACAAAGCTTTAAAGGTAAAGCTTATAGTGACAGAACTGCTGGGAACTGAAGCGTTTAAAATACACCTGTGTGTATACTAATTGGAAAACTCATATTCACAATCTCAACAGTCCTTAAACAAGCAACATACTTACTGTGTGTTTCTGTTCTAAATGGCCCCAGTATCATTTTTCTGGGGAAGAGGACACTGGGTCCATTTCTGTGCTTTGACTTAAAGAACAAGACCATGCTCAAGGTATTTAAAAATGTAACTCATACAGGTAAGTAATGTTCTCTAATTTATCCCTCTGTTTTCCATACCAAGAAATGGACCCTTAAAATACCTCATTGCCTTAACTGTTCTTTGCAATTACTGCGGTCATATCTGCATATTTTAAATGATTATATATTTGAAGACCCTTTGTCTTGGGGACCTAAGGTCTCACTTCTACAGATAACATTGAATATTCAAGTTTTAGAATCAGAGAGAATTGAGTTCAAATCCTACCTCTGGCTCTCACAATCTCACGTGGGTATGTTCCTCAAGCCTATCTTCAGGATGGTTTGGTTGTGTGTTAATATTTGATAGAGAGATATAATCTTTACCTAAAAGAGAATTTCCTCTCCCCTTACCTTGAAGTGCTTTCGAGAATTCACACAATGTTTTGTTATATATTTTTTAATTCCAAAAGTCTTGGCAATAATTTCTAGACTACACCGTATCTGCTGATAAGCACCTTGTGTCTGTGTGGCATTTTTTACTTTTCAAACTTTTTCCAATTTCTACTTCACTAGATCAGATTCTTGAAATGCAGCCTATATCTGAGATAGCATTCATCTCAAAGAGAGAAATAGTTTGGTGACTTCTTACTAAAATTTGAAAGGATCTGTTCATTTGTTACCAGCAACATCTTTTGTTGATAAAGTGCCTTATGAAGTTTTAATTATGAACTCACCAGTACGTATGTGATTATACACCCCAAAAAGGTGGCAAGTTTTGAGCCCAACTTACCATACAGCTATAGATAGATAGATAGATAGATAGATAGATAGATAGATAGATAGAGGCATACATACATACATGTGTGCATACAATGACATATATACACATAATGGCCCAGATGCAGAACAAAATTTTTGCTTTGAAAAATGCTGTGGTCTAGTTCATTTGGAAATTCTAGTACCTTAGATATACACCAGGAGATGTCGATGATTAATTTTAGTGGTTAACTTGACTGGATTAAGGAATACTCAGATAGCTGTCAGGGCATAATTTTGGTGTATGTCTGTGTGGCTGTTTATGTAAGAGATTGGCATTTGAATCAGTGGGCTGAGTAAGGAAGATCCACCCTCATCCAAGGTGGGTGGGCATCTTCCAATCAGCCGAGAGCCCAGATAGAACGAAAAGTCAGAGGAAAGGTGAGCTCACTTTCTCTTTTCTCTCTTCTCTCTCTCCTGCAGTTGGGGTACCCTCCTTCTCCTGCCTTTGGACATCAGAACTCCAGGTTCTCCAGTCTTTGGACTCCAGGACTTGCACAAACACCCACAGGTTCTCAGGCCTTCTGCCTTGGAATGGGAGCTACACCACTGGCTTCCCTGGCTCTCCAGCTTGCAGAGGGCATATTGTGTAACTCCTCAGCTTACATAATTGCATGAACCCCTAATAACTTTCCTATCTATCTATCATCATGTGCTTTGACTTAAAGAACAAGACCATGCTCAAGGTATTTAAAAATGTAACTCATACAGGTAAGTAATGTTCTCTGTCTGTCTACCTATCTACCTGCCTACCTACCCACTATCTATCTATCTAGTGCCCTATGGTTATGTCTTTCTGGAGAACCCTAATACAAAGATCATACTTAATTTTCACTGTTCATTTCAAAAAATATTTATTGAGCACATTTCTGTGTTAGAGACAGAAACATCTGTACTTGAATCCCTCAAGCAGATCTCCACCTTTAAAGAATGTAACCTGAATTTTTTGATCATTCAAATCAAAGTATTCTCATAAGTTACATTTGATATAACTTACTAATTTTCCAGTAACTCTTACTCTCAGAAATTTGTTGGTTGCTTCATGAAATTATTACAGTGAAATATTTCTTCTAAAAATTTTCCTCAGCTATTTGACTTAGTGGGCTAGGGCTGATATACCAAAATACCGTAGACTGGGTGGCTTAAACAATAGACATTTATTTCTCATAGTTCTGGAGGCGACATGCCCAAGATCAGGGTGCCAGTACGGCCAGGTTTTTATTGAGGGCTCTCTTCCTCACTTACTGATGGCCACCTTTCTGCTGTATCCTCACATCCTGGAGAGTGAAAGTTCTGGTGTTTCTCTCTCTTCTTATAAGGACACTGATGCCATCATAGAGGCTTTATCCTCATGACCACATCTAAACCTAATTCCTTTTCAAGAGCCCCACCTCCTAAAGCCATCACACTGGGGATTAGGGCTTCAGCATACGGACTTTGGTGGACCACCAATTACAGTCCCTAACACCACTGCTATAAGAATGAATGTTTGTGTCTCCTCAAGTTCATATTTTGCGATCTAATCCTTAATGGTATAATATGAGAAGGTGGGGCCATTGGGAGGTGATTAAGTCATGAAAGCTCTGCCCACATGAATGGCATTAGTGCCCTTATAAAAGAAACCCTAGAGAGCTAGCTGGCCTCGTCTGCCATGTAAGCATGCAGCAAAAAGGTGCCATGAGCAAGACAGCAAGCCCTCACCAGACACCAAATCTGCCGGCACCTTAATTGTGGACTTACCAGCCTCCAGGACTGTGAGCAATAAAGTTTCTGTTGTTTATAGATTATACAGTTCATGGTACTTTGTTATAGCCACCCAAAAGGACTAAGGCAGCTACCCACTGGCAGACTTCCAGGTATGATCATTACAACCTTCCTGACCTGGACCTCGTCTGTGTTGCCGATCTGTGAGTCAGTAATGGGAACAACAACAAAGACTGTCAAAGGCAGGAAAGGAAAATAGCACATATTCAAGGACTCTAACAGGAAAAAAGGGCAGGGTTTAACTTCAAAATGCCATTATTGTCTTAACACCAAACTGAAAGAAGTGGCCTCACTAGAGCTGTGGCAAAGGGTCAACAGTTGGGGAGGTGCGAGAGACTGAAGGAAGGTTCCAAAGTGCTCCAGGAAGTTTCTTACCAGCATTATCTCCTGACCATGTGAGGGTTTTCTGTGCTTTCTTCATCAGGCCTTTTTCAATTATGAGTGAATCACAAATCAAACTGACTTAAGAAACACAAAAGTAAGCATGAAATCTATTGGCTCTTGAATACCTGGGAAGTTCAAGGATCCAAGGCATGACTGGAGGTAGGGGTTGAAATATTGTCCCTAGACCTAAGGGTATTTCCGTTTCTTGGCTCTCAGAATCTCTGCTTCACCCCAGATAGTCTCTGCCCACATGGTGGCCTCAAGCAGTACTCCACATAACCATGATGTCCAGGGGCACAGAATGTTCTGATTGGCCAAGTTTGTATCATGTGCCTACCCTGGGGACTGCGGGGTGGGGTTAGTCCCACCCGAACCACATGACTTGGGGGGTAGGATCTGGTCCCTGAGATAAGAACCTTTTGATTAAAAGATGGGGAGAATAGATGTTAGGATTTCAGTTCTCCATGACTGGTCTCTGGCTGCAACCCCAGGCAAGCAGTGTCCATTAAAACTTCAGACTTTAAAGTCAAACAGATCTGTATTCACATCCTAGGTCTACCACTTCCTAGCAGTGGGGCCTCAGGCAAGTTGCATAATCTCTCTGTACCTGTATCTATAAAATGGAAATATTAATTATGCCTTGCTCATAGATTTCCTATGAGGATTATATGAGACCATATGTATAGAAAGCACAATATAGTACCCACCAAACAGTAACCAAGCACTTAAATATGTAAAGAAGGAGGTGTGACTGAGAAGCATAGACAATTTGGAGACAAAATGAATTTTATCTCTGAACAGTCATGGGCACCTTTTAAAATCATTGATAAAAAGATGGAAACAAAACTCAAACTTAATTCGTCTACTGGTATTAAATGTTTCATAGGTATACTAAGATGTTTCTCAAACATTTCATAAGGATTTCCATCACTGCATTGAAGATTTTCTCAATAGTTTCACAACTTCAGAGTGGTAACCACTATTTAGCTTCTGCACCTTTGTTAAAAATATATGCACGATTTAGGAGAAATATTTTGAAATATTAGGATTTTTCACAGCCCTCAATTACTCTTCTGTGGTCATCTGCAAATGCAGGCTACCTGGTTACGTACTTTGATGGGGAAGAAGAGGGGAAATTCAGGACCTACACAAAAGATTGAAGTAAAATCTAATACAAAATTGAGATTGCTAACACAGCACAGAAGTGCCAAAACTGCATGGATAAGTGATTTTGAAAACCATCAAATAGACATTCCACAAGGTCAACCAAAATGCAGTGTGCCTGAGAGTAATGAGTGACTTTAGTCCAATAGTTATTAAACTGCCTGAGAGAAAGGTTTTCTCTTCTACTAGCTTCTTTCCCTTATAGGAGAATATTATGTAATATATTCATTTCATCTTGCCTTTAATTGCTTGGTTTAATAATAAATATTTAACAATATTTTTTTAATGTTTGCTATACCAGAGGAGAAATCTGTCTTGGTGTTGGAGTGCCTTGGAATTCGTGACAAGGACAAAAGTACACCAAGTAAACTAGTAAAAGAAAAGGTAAGAAGGTCCAATCCAAAATCCAAAGAAGTCCATTTACTTGTCTTCTGTCCTTCATTTTTCTGTCCTTCCCTCCCTTCCTTCTTTCCTTTCTTCCTTCTTTCTTTTAAGCACAAGCAATATGTGACTATTTTGTCATATTCAAATGATATTTTTACAAACAAAAGAGCCAAATTTGATAATATGCTGAGGTTATGTGCCATACAAAAACATAATCTTTGACGGTCAGGATTGAATTTGCATTGTTAATTGCAATGATTTTCTACATCAACTACACCAAAACACCTAAGTGAAAAATCCACTTGACTCTCTTGGTAATATCACAACCAACAGCCAAACAGTTTCATAATTAAATGCACCTTAAAAATTATTTCATGGGCATATTATAGACATTACCCTTCTGAACTTCAATTGGAGTTGTTTGTCAGTATAAAATTTAGTACTTCTCCTTTGGTGAATAATAATAAAGTAGTTAAAGTAATGTCATGGTTTGAATGTGCCGAAGGTCATTTGTTGGAAAATTAATCCCTAATTTAGCAGTGTTAAGAGGTGGGAACTTTCAGAAGTGTTTAGGTCATGAAGGCTCTGTCCTCATGAATGGATTAATGTTGTTATCATGGAAGTGGGTTTCTGATAAAAAGGGTAAGTTTGGCTCCCTTCCCTCCTCTCTCTTCTGCATACATGCTCTCTTCCCTTAATGTTTAAGGTACTTTCTCTTAAATTTCAAAAATGGCCATAAGGTTTTTAAGCCCATGGGCTTTGGTATCAAACAGATGTAGCTTCAGTCTCAGATTTGTCATTTATTAATCATGATTTTGGAAAATTACTTAATAGATGTACATTCCAGTTTCTTCATCTATACAAAGAAGATAATTTTAAAAACTACATCAAGAATTGGTAATGAGGGTTAAATTCAGATTTCATATAAAGAGCTCAACATAACATCTGACGTATAATTAGCACACAATGCATTTAACTATAGATACTTAGATTCTGTGCTTGTTTAAATATAGTTTGCTTGTTTGTTTTACTTTGTTTTTAAAAGTCTTGGATCCATGAATGACGGATTGAAAAACAGATCAAATATTTTTCTGTTTAAGTCCCATAGATCATGTGCTTATTGAGCATAGGGACTGGCTTGTTACCATTTTAACCCCAGACCCTCCCAGGAGGCCTAAGACAGAGTAAGTACTAAATAAGCAAGTGTTGAGCTTGTCATATTCTCCTCACTTTTCTTTTACTTTTTGCATAACAGATGCTACCTTATGGGTGGGTGTGATTCTCCCTAGTCAACCTTGGGCAGAATTCAGCAATTCTCTTCATTCCCAAAGGAAAATCTACCTCATTGGACCTCGGTTTAAAAAAAATGGGGGGGGGTGGATTTTTCTGGAGGTTTAGCAATGGGGCAAGAAAAAAGGATTTACATTACACAGCATGGGTTTTCTTTTCAGATCTCCCAGATCCCTTTTGTCTTAAATCTTATAGACTTTCCAACAAAGCCCTTCCATCTCCACTCTCTCTATTTCAGCATCTTCCCTGGGAACTGCTTTCTTTACCCATTTTATATACAAAATAATTTAGCTCCTGTAATCTGGCATCCACATTGCTTTATGCAGTCACGTGTTGCTCAATCATGCAATATGTCCTGAGAAATGCAACATGAGGTGACTTTGTCATTGTGAAAACACCATAGTGTACTTACACAAACCTAGGTGGTATAACGTACTACATCCATAGGCTATGTGGCATAGCCTACTGATCCTAAACTACAAACCTGTATAGCATGTTACTGTATTGGATACTGTAGGCAATCGTATTTGCCTTAAATGTTTACACAATTTTAAGTATTTTTGTATCTAAGTAGATACAAATATGGAAAATGTACAGTAAAAATAAAGCATTATAATCTTATGGACCACCATAAGATGTGTGGTTCATCTTTGACTGAAACATCATTATGAAGTGCATGAATGCACTCTCTTTAAGGTAAGTAAACAAAAATTCTTCCATGTTTAGGTTCTATTTTCTCTGAATGGGATGCTATAGATAGCAAATGTCATTGTCTCTCAATTCTATTTTTTTCCTTTTCCTATAAAGATTATATTTAATTATTTATTTATTGTCACACTAGACTGCAAACTGTGAGCACAAAGACTGTCAGTCAAGTTCACCACCTCAGCATTAACCTACAATATAACGGGCACTCAGTAACTATTCATTTGTAATGTCACTGTAGAATAAATCTGATTTCTAACTTGTGGGCAGTAAACACTTAATTATTTATATACTCTGTATCTAGTGAGCTTGCATGTGTGTGGATATGCACAGGCATGCATGCATGTGTTTGTGAGCACGTGTGTGTGTTGGGGAAAGTATTATTATCTTTCTCACACTTACTTTAAAGATTTCTTTAAGATATTCGTTTATCAAAAACTTGATCAAATCCTCTGATGCTTTAGCTAATGAGTAAGGATATTACACTCAATTCCAGATGTCAAATCAAAAAGATTATAAAATAGAGTTTCATCAAAGGAAAACTATGTTTTTGATAATAATGACAAAGGCACATTACTTCTTCTGAGAGAAAAGTAAATTTTAACATACTAATTCTCATTAGATTCAGACATAGAAGCCTTAGAGATATTCAGTTTGATATTTTTATTATATTTCCTTCATCCACGTTATCAGTTCTTTTGTTTTCTTGCATTTTTATTTTTAATTGTCCTTGTACTCCTCTCATCCTGTGGCCAATTCCCCTGATCCCATTTCTTATTTTCCTGCTGTGTTCACTTCTTTCACTTGCTAACTTGATTTATCTGCCTTGCTTGGTATCAGTTTCTAACCTTTTCCCTTATTTTCCTCTGACTTCTTCTTATCCCCCAGCTAATCTTTTGACCTTTTTGTAATCTCTTTTCTTTCCACATTATCTTGTTTTCAGAGTTGTCCTTATCTGCTTAGCCCTCAGTCAAGTTCAGGGGAACATTCAATCCGAAAAGTCTTTAGCCTATAAATGGATTACCAGTTGTCTCAGGAGGGTTGGCTCACCAAGATACCTGAAAAAGAGCCTTTCTGTTTCCAAGGCCTTTCCAGAAGAGATGAAGCCTCCACGTTCTCTTCCCTGCTCTTCCTCACTGTCCCACCTGCTCAGTGTTTTGAATTCTTCAGGCACAATTTCTAAGTAAAAGAGGCACATTAGTTAGCTCAAGTTTTACCCAATTATTTATTGTTTTCTCACCCTTTTCCTCTACCTTCCGTCTTAAGGATTTTAAAGACTGAGGGGCAACTTGGCACAGGCCTGCCTGCATCTTTCAGATTTAAATTGATACTCTAAAAAGCCTGGCCACCTCCAAGGCAAATGTTCCCCGAGTTTCGATTTAGTTTTCATTAGGAACCGGGCAGCCCTGTGCCAGCCTGCCTGCCCATTTAAACAAGGCCTCTCTCAGGGGATTATGCAGTTGCAAGCTGAAATATCTATATGCAAATGAACCTTTCTGTATTTGCTATCAGCTACCACAGAAATTTTCCATTCCTTCAAAGCTATTTTAAAAAACACCAGAAAAACAGAGACAGAAAAGAAGCAAGAAAATCTATTTAGCATAGATGGAAACCCTGAAGAAAGAGTGGTTACCTCCCACCCTCCCCACTCCCATCCCACCCCACTCACCCCTTCAAACAGCTGCAAGAGGTAGAGAATCCACCCCCCAATCCCATGGAACATCAATGTATCCTAAGGCAAGGTTATTTCACACTTCTAATATATCCAAAATAAATAGCTGGGGCACAACAGAAGTAAGGATGCTTCTCTTGAGGTGAAAAACATAAGGAAGTTCAGAGCTGGTCTGAAGTTTGTGAACAAAATAAATGCTATATTTTAAAAAGTATAGAATTAAATCTATGTTATTTGCATAAATATAGGGGAATAGCATTGTGGATGTGATGCTGCATGTATTATATAAACTTAAAAGTATTTTTGTGTTTTGAGTTGCAAGGTATATTTGCACAAATGTTGAATATTGTGAGACCCAGTCACATAGTGACCGAGCACTTGAGTACTTGAGCAGGTCTTTTGGGCTTCAGTTTCCTCATCTATAAATTAGCGACTAAACTAGATCAGTGATTCCTAAATTATTAGAAGACCCCTCATACTTTGTTTAACCTCATATTTGGAAACAATTTCAAAATTAAAGAAAAATTACAAGACAAATACAAGGAATGCTCATTATCCTTCACCCAGATTCTCGTACAGTTAACATTTTGTCCCCACTGCTTTACCATTGCTTGAATTAATCAATCCATCAATCTATCTATCTATTTATCTTATCTATCAATCTATAATTTTTTCTGTTTTTGAGACAGAGTCTCGCACTGTTGCCAGGGCTGGAGTGCAATGGCATGATCTCGAGTCACTGCAACCTCTGCCTCCTGGGGTTCATGCAATTCTCCTGTCCCAGCTTCCTGAGTACCTGGGATTACAGGCACACACCACCACACCCAGCTAATTTTTTGCATTTTTAGTAGAGATGGGTTTTCACTATGTTGTCCGGACTGGTCTCGAACTCCTGACCTTGTGATCCACCCACCTTGGCCCCTCAAAGTGCTGGGATTACGGGTGTAAGCTACCGCACCCGACCCAATCTATAATTTTTTACTGAATGGTTTGAAAGTTACATACATAATGCCCCTTTATTTCTAAATTTCAGTACAGTTTCACCTTCTTTTCAAGTGCATGTGCAAATAATCCATTGCAGAAAAGTCCACCATTGTTGATTAAGACTCTAAGGCAGCAAATACTTTCACTGACATCTGTAAAGAGTCGTTGTGGCAAACACTGTCATTTTCTGGTGACCATGAACTTAAAGTAACCTGATATTTACCTCCTGATCTTTTGTTTCTCATTTGAAGATGGGCATAATAGTGAATACCATTTATAATTTGCTTACTTTGTGCTGGGCAATTATAAATGTTACTTCACTTAGCCCTACAATAAATGTTCAAAGTAGACATTATGAAGTAAGTATATGAACAAAGGATGGAGAGAAATGAAGTAAGTGGTGCTTAGTGTCATTTTAGATAAGACAATCAGAAAAGACCTTCCTGAAAACATGACATCTAAAGGAAGAATTCTGATTCTGTTGGGGAAAAAAAAATTCCTGGTTCCCACAGTGACTTTATCAATTAGAAACTACACGCAACTATCAGCAATAGAAACTCAATTTCAGAAATTCAAAGAAATTAGAAGTTCTTTTTCTCATATGTAGAGAAAATTCAGAGGTAGGCAGTTCTGGTCTATGTTATTAACTCTACAATCATCAGGAACTTAGTCTCCTGTATTTTCATTATACATTCTTAGTGCATGCTTTCAATCCTAAAATTAGCCTTATGTCTAAGATGGCTGCTGGACCTCCAGTTACTATATTTACATTCTACACAGGCAGTAAAAGGAAAGATAAAAGGTCATATATCCCTAAGCAGCTCCCTAAGTCAGCTGGCTTGTTTTAAGTGTTACCTAAAGACTTCGGCTTACATGTCATTAACTGAGGTAAGATTGAAAATGTGGGCGTTAGCTAGTAGTAAAGCCATCCAGAATAAAATTAGGAGTCGATTGGTGGAAAGGGGAGGATGATACTGTGTGAGGAGTTATCGGTCTTTGATCCAGAGAAGTGAAAAAAAAATTGGATTCTGTCTTAGTTTGAATTCACCCGAAAACAGGACCTGAGACTAGTTTATTTGAGAGGTGATCTTGGGAAGTAAGGGAGTTTGAAAATGAGAACACAGTTGCCAGATCCAGCAAATAACAATATAGAAAGCCCAGTAAATTTAAAATTCTGATAAAAAACCAGTAACTTTTTAGTACAAATATGTCCCAAACCTTGCATGAGAAATACTTATACTAAATAAATTTTCCACTGCTTATCTGAAATTCAGACTGAGCTGGGTTTCCTGGCAGCCCTAGCAGGGAGAAAAGCCAATGAAGGGTACAATAATAAATAGGTTATCAGTGTGGACAAATGAGGTTCCGACTTGGCTGGGCACCTTCTGAGAAACCATATAAAATGTATCTTAGAATTGAGCTTCAGCAGGACAGAGAGCCTGGGGCATTTTTCCATGGACTCCCATCACAAGGGCAGCAGTAACAAGTCTTTGGCTCTTCAGAATTGTTCTGACTTGCGGCTAAGCAAGCCCATTCTGCTAGGGAAGGAAGCACTCCAGCAAAGAAACAGAGAGAACCAGGCATTTAAAGTGGGAAGCATTCCACGGGGTACCTGAAACTGCCCACCACAGGGGCAAAGAATTCAGAAGTCAGCCCCGGGGACATGCCGCAGGTTACCAACAGAGTCAGCTAGTGTTTCTTTTCATTCGCTCTCCTGCTTTACTTCTGGCTCACAAAGCAACTCTGTGATTGTCATATGGCTTCCTAAATGTTACAGGGAGAGAGTGGCTCAGGACTAAGGCCTTCAGCCTTGTCATCCATCTGTGACTTTCAATATGTAGGAATCAATGAGCATTCTGCTCTTTTATATTGGCCATGGGAGCTCAGTCAATGTAACTGCTCCTAAGAAATGTACTTACTTTTAGGGTGCCGACAATGTATGTGTCTGGACCAGTAAGACTGTGGAACAGGCCTCCAGACAGTGCCAAGATGCTGTTACAAAGAATGGTATCCTCTGGAGCCTCCTGAGATAGCAGGCTTTCTCCTCACAGTCCTGAAACCTTGGAATGATATTTCAATGGTCGAGTCACATTTCCTCTATTTTGGATTTTTACAATCTTTATTTTCCAGATGGGCAAGTTGAATTTCTGGTGCGGACACTGCCCCACAAAAAGCTCATTTTGTGTGAATTATTAGGTAAAGGCTTTGACTTTAAACTTTAAATCATTCTTGGCTTAATGAAAAGCACCTGGTAATTATATATTCCTTTATATTTACAGAGTGGGGTCTTGGATTGATTCAAAGGGAGCTCACATTTCTTAGCAGAGTTTAATTAGCAACAGAAAAAGCATGAGGCTTCTTTCTTTCAGACCCGTGTCTAGCTCTAGTAGCTACTACAGAGCGCTCTGGGGTACGGTGTGAAATCAAAATGTTTTGTCTTCTTCTTGGAATGGATAATTCAGGAGCTAGAGAAAGCTATGCTTTAATACATAAATACGCTTGAGTTATAGTTTTAAAATTTGATTAGAATATGTGTTAGCCTAGGTTCTTCAAGAAGCAGATCTACGTTTCCTGTTTCACTTGCCTTGCCTGCTTCACTCTGTTGCAGGTTTTACCCCCAAAGTACTCCCTCCATAAATTACCTGGCATAATCCTAAGGCAAGCTCTGAAACAGGTGAGCCTGGGAGGCTCTGAGGTAGTGCCTAAGAGGGAAATGATGTAGACTGAAAGAACAAATGAATTATTTTCACTAGGGGACCTGGTCTAACAGAAATAATTTCACATAGACATATTGGTGACAGTTTCCTGTCACTTTAAACTATAAATGTTATATACACCAGTTCGCTAAACTTTCAGTTCTTAGTGTTAAGAACCCTAAACTTTATTCATAGAATAAAATGATTAATATGCTACTAGCTACTGCACAACTTCTCTTAGGTGGCAAGTTTCAAGCAAGAGTCTGTAATAGCATGTCCATCTTTTTGCTGTGATTGGCTGGCATGCAAACTTCACTGGCTAATTTTAATTAGAATCGTAGAATTTTATAGCTGGAACAAATTTTAGGGATCATGTAGTCCAACTCTCTTAGGTCATGAACAAACAGAAGCCAACAAAATCCAGTTATTGCCCAGGGTCATTCAGCTACCAAATGGCAGAATAGGGATAATATTCCGTTCTCGCAGGCACAAAATCCAACAGTGTTCCCACTGAACCACATTATCTGTCCTTTACCAAACTTTATATGTTTCAGACGGAGGACAAAGAAAGAGTATCCAACTGTTTCATTCATTACTCATTGAGTCATAACATTGGGTTTATAAATGAGTTACATTAGTATTTGCTTTCATCTAGTAATGAGTTTGTAATGTTAAATTATAAACTCATCCTCTGTTCTTTTTCTTTTTTTTTTTTTTGTCTGTATAAGCTTCAGCCAATTACTGCAAATAACAATAAACATATAACTATCCACGGGAGGGAAGAGCTTACAGGCAGAATCACCGATATTGCGTTATTTCAGTTAAGATATGGCTGGAATTTGCCTGAACTAGACTAAATGAACTCACTTCCAATAAGGCTTAGGTTGTCTCTAAATTGAACCAATGTTATCAATAGAAATATTGTCTCACACATATGTCCACATATACCTTGTTGTCCTTTGCCTTCAAAGATTGAATTATATAGAATAAAAAAGAAATCCTGCAGAGCCCAGCCATTTCCCTGTGATCTAACAAGATCACTGTTTCCTTTCTCTTAATTATAGCTATTTGAGCACAGTGACCTTTATACCCATTAGGCTTATCTTCAAACACAAGCAGACCTGCCAGTCTTGAAAGATTACAAACCCCAAAGCCACTGGACATTTGTTTCTTATTGAATTTTTTGTCTCGGTTTGCAACAAAAGTGAGACTTCCTAAAGGAAAGGTTCCTGTCTTAAGTGATATAATTTGGCTACTGGGAATTTACATTAGATTCCCTTCTGTAATGAACAGTTTTATAGCAAAAGGGAGAACATTCCCCCTCAGGTGTCCAGGGCTAATGATGTAATCTTTTCCCTAATGAAATAATGGCAGTGACTGCCATTTCCCAGTTCATAGTAAGTCTTAAAAAACCAGTACTTTTGTTTACTTCCACTGAACATCTGGGAAGGAGGGATAAAGTAACAGGTGAGAAAGTTCCCTTTATCCTTTCAAGCTCTAGAAAAGAGAGCCTTTGATGGCTTCGATTTTCAGCCTTGTTATTTCAGCAGTTCCTCTGTTGAAAAATCTCCACCCCGTATTAAATTGAAGATGGTTTATCATTATTTTTAAACCTCCCAAATGATCCATTAGTAACATCTAACATCCAATTCAATCTAAGAGTGATAGTTATGTTAATAAGTTACATGTGCCTGAAGGACACATAGAATTTGGTGTGGTTCTACTGAGAGCCCTCTTCTAAGCTGCAGACCGCCAACTTCTCATTGCATCCTCACATGGAGGAGAGAAAGAGAAAAGCAGGTTTCTTATGTCTTCCTTTTTTTTTTTTTTTTTTTTTAAACAGAGTCTCGTTCTTTCCTTCAGGTGAGAAAGCATTGGCACAATCATAGCTCACTACAGCCTTGAACTCCTGGGCTCAAGTGATCCTCTGGCCTCAGCCTCCAGAGTAGCTGGGACTACAGGCTCACATCACCACACCCAGCTAATTTTTTAAAATTTTTTGTAGAGACAGGGGTCTCACTATGCTTCCCAGGCTGGACTCAAACTCCTAGCCTCTAGTGATCCTCTCGTGTCAGCCTCCCCAAGTGTTTGGATTCCAGGTGTGAGCCACCATGCCTGGCCTCTCACATTTTTTCATAAGAGCAGTGATCCCATTCATGAATGCTCCACACTCATGAGCGAATTGCTTCCCAAAGGCTTCACCTCCAAAAATTACCACATTGGGAGTAGTATTTCAACATATAAATTTTGAGGGTACACAAACATTCAGTCCGTTACACCCTCTGTAGACATCATGCTAATTTATATCTCCCTCAACAATGGATGGAAGTATCATTTTCTCCACATTCTTTCCAATAGATTATTATAGTATTTTTTAACAATCTGATAAGTGAACATTGTACCTGCTATTCTTAATTTGTATTTATTATTAGACATGTTTAAATGATATTCGTGTTTGTACTCCTTAATTGTTAATTCATCAGTTTTTCACCATTTTTCTATTTATTGGGACTCTTTACATATTCATTAAAGAGACCCAGTGTCATATGTACCCAAAGACTATTTTTGTATAGAGTGTCTCCACTTCTGCAACACCAAAAGTTGATAAAGTAGTTTTGTTTCCCACAAAGTACTAGCTTATAATGGAATTCTACTGTGTCCATAGTTACATAACAGCAGTTAGCCAAAGCATGGATTATTTCCATTTACTCTTCTATTGTCAAATCAGCATTTCCCAAAATTTATTCAATGGAATGTTAGGTATATATAATTCATAAGAAGGGGGCAGATGGAGTAAAATAAGAAATACTCTAGAGGCAATCTTGATTTAAACATAGTTAAATGAAATTATTTCTTTAAGGATCAATAAAAGTCTTAATGTGCTAAATGTTTATGAAATGAGCATAGTATAAATGTTTCAAAATTATTTGCCTGCATACCTACCTCTTGAGACTAGTATCCTGCTGAGCACAGTTTTGGAGTTAGTCCTTTAAAGTAAAGACTTTTACTTTGATTATGACTATTAGTAAATTTTTTGCTTTGCAACAAGCCTTGAATTGTACGAGTTACGGTAAATACTTTTCATGCTATTATTCCTCATAATTAAATTGTAAGTTCTGACAATAAATCATTACCTGGTAACATCATTCATTTGTGCTATGGTTTTCATGTATGTGTCCCTCCAGAATTCATAATTTAGAACTTAAACCTCAAGGGGATGGTATTAAGACATGGGGCCGTTGGAAGGTGGGGCCTTTGGGCAGGCCATAAAGGCTTGATCCTCATGGATGGGATTTGTGTCCTTAAAAAAGGGCTAGAGGGAATGAGTTCATTCTTTTTGCTTTTCTGTATTTCTCCATATGAGGACCAGCAACAAGGCACCATCTTTGAAGCAAGAAACAGTCCCTTGCCAGACACCGAATCTGCTAGCACCTTACTCTTGGACTTCCTCAACTGTGAACAATACATTTCTGTTGTTAACAAATTACCCATTGTAAGATATTTTGCCATAGCAGCCAAAACAGACTAAAACAGTTTGATTTTCTAGTTATTCTTTCACAACGCAGATTCTAAATGGTGACCCGCCTCTATACACATACGTTTGCATGTTGGAGTGTGTTATGACCTCCGCGTAGATCTGAATACATCTACTTTTTTTTCAGTAGTTCATGCTTATGGAATTCTTATGGGACCTGTGGAGGCAAATACAAATCAGACAGGAATGTGGGTGCTCACTGTTTTGAAATTAAGCACCAAAAATGTCAGGTGCCTTGTGTAAAATATTTGTATGTCTTATCAATGTCACCTTCAGTGTTACAGTCAGAGTATTTCTTAAATTAATTATCTTATCTGATTTTCACTGTAGCCCTCGGAGGTGGGTTATTGCTCCCATTTGGCAGATAATGACACAGATACAGGAAAGGTGACATGCCCAAAGCATCAGTGCTAGATAGTGACTGAGCTAGAGCTGACCTTCAGGCACCTGAATCTATTACCAGAACATGCACCCTGTAGACACAGTTATACCCTCTTTGAAGCTAAGCTGAAGTGAACAAGACCACGTGTTAGATTAGTCACAGTCACCCACTGCTTCTAATCAGATACATGTATGTTTCCTTTCTGGATTCTAAATCACTAGGGAATACTAAAAGTATAGAAATTCCAATATGTACTTACAAAAGCCTCCGTTGGGGGAATCTGAATCCACCTGAGCAGGAATGGGAGACACCTGTGAAACTATCACACGAGAGCGCTGAGAAGAGTGGATTGGTAGAACTAGTCCAGGCTTTGGAATTCACAAACCTGGGGCTGGACTTTGGGCTTGCTCATTCCTGACTCTGTGGCCTCTGGTAAGTTACCATACCTCTCTGTTCTGAGTTTATTTTTCTGTGGAGGTAAAAACAGTTTTCTCACAGGATTGTAATGAATATCCAATGAGGTGAGTTTTTGCAGTGAGTCAATTTCCACCGTGGGGAACTTTTCATAATGCATGGCTCCCAGAAAGCACAGAGTCACAAGACACGAAAAGTCAACTTCAACAGGTAGTCTAGAGCAGGGGTCTCCAATACCTGGGCCACGGACTGACAGGGGCCCGTGGTCTGTTAGGAACCAGGCCACAGAGCAGGAGGTGAGTGGCAGGCGAAGGAGCATTACTGACTGAGCTCTGCCTCCTGTGAGATCAGCAGTGGCAGTAGACTGTCATAGGAGTATGAACCCTATTGTGAACTGCACATGACAGGGATCTAAGCTTGTATGCTCCTTATGAGAATCTAATGCCTGATGATCTGAGGTGGAACAGTTTTATCCCTAAACAAACCCCCTCCCACCACCCACACCCCAATGTCCGTGGAAGAATTGTCTTCCATGAAACTGGTCCCTGGTGCCAAAAAGGTTGGGGACTCCTGGTCTAGAGATTCCTGGTTTCATTTTCACTGCTACATTGAGCCACAGAACTAATTTATCCCTCTTGGGCCCAGTGTTAATAAATGCAGACCAGAGAGGAGAGATAATGGATCCTTTCCATCCAAGTGGTTCTTCAACTCTTTGTGGTAATAAGTTTATAAATATTCTCATTAAAAAATGCACAAAACTTTGCCCACAGTGTCTGGGGAGACGTGGACTCCTACAAACCCTCCATGTATCTTCAAAGGAAGTATAGGGACTCCTGCATGGCAGAAACATTAGTGGTAAAATAGGTTATTCAGCTCTTTCTTTTATGGAAATGTATGCCATCTTTTCTTTTCCTTTTTTCTTTTTTTAATGTTTTAAAGTTTTCCTTTTAGGAAAAACACTTTAACAAGAGCAGGGTGACTTGCTCACCTTGACACTTTGATCTGTCATACCCTTTGGGGCACCTGCCTTTCCCATCCTGACACAGGGACATAGCTCACTTATCTAGTGACTGGGAGAGTATCAGGGCTGTCATCCTCTGCCAAAACTCCCACAATCTGTTCAGAAGCATGGCACACTTTGATAACTTTTAACCTCTGTTATTTCATGTGTCCCACATAACAGATCATTAACTCTGATCACCAGAATGTCAGGAAAAGGGTGGAGCTTGCAGCACCTTCCTTGTAATATTGTGGGATGAAACAACTGCTGTATAGGAGATCTATTCCACTGGGGAACAATGAGTCAATTTATTTGAAAATTTCTCACAAACAGAATCTGGTATAACTAAATAGCCGTCTGTGGAACAATACTGGACAAATGTTCATTTACTTCTGCCTTTGAGGCCAATATTAAAACTAAGAATTTTGTTTCACAACAACAAAGGATATTTCACAGTTCTTGATTGTTCTCAGCTTCCCATTTGCCAAGATTGGTCAGAAGAGTCTTTTTAAAAACATTTCTCCATCTGAATTAGACTGTAGAAAAGCCCCAGGGACTTACATGTCCCAAGACATTGGAGAGAGTCCTAGGCCCAAGGCTACCAAGGCCACCGCGGAAATCCATGACTCCATTCAAAATCAGGTTGGACACAAGATCTACACTAAAGGCGTCTGAGGTTTGGCTGTTTTGTGCTTAATCACTTTACAGTATCTTTAGAAACACAATGCTGATCTTTTTTTTCTTTCAGTGGACAAGCAGTCTAGGGGGAAGAAGATACTTTTTGGGTCACCAAGTGGGACTACAACAGCAAAGAAACAAAACAAAACAACAAGACTTGATGTTACATATGTAGCAGCTTTTCATGTCACCTTATCAGGATGACTATTGACCACCTGGCAAGAGACTATTCTCTTTCTCTTGGGACTCTATAGACATGTCCTGACCCATTTGAACCACTGCTCAAACTGCAGGGATAAGACACTGACAGAGTCTGTGATTGTCAAGGACCCAAGAAGATGCTGTTTTTTGAAGAAATTATAGAAATATCTGCAATCACTTGGTATTTGGTAGACTCCATTATTGGAGTTCTATTAATACATGTGTTTGGACTGCAGGAAAAGGTTATTCTTTCCATTCTCACCATGCCCCCATAGCATATTATTTATAATAATATTTTAAAGAGTCTTACACTTCAGTTTGTTTTATTTTTATTTTTTCACCTGGGCCACTGATGCATGGAAAATAACTTTACTGCTAAATAAATGCTCTTTGGAAATGATAAATCACTAATGTACTCAAAAATATGTTGTATTGTGGCAGGGACTGCAACTGCTGTGATTGCAGTATCATATGTTATACCTAATACTTCTGTTAAGTTTCCATTTGACAGCTGAGCAAAAGAGAAAAGAACGAGTGATAGATGTTGCATCTCCAGCAGAAACCGTACAATTTTGAGAATTGAAGATTAGAAGCCAAGAGACTTTGGTCCTAATGAAAGTGTCCTTGACAATGTCCCCATATCTCAGTTTCTCCACTCTGAGAAGATTTATGACATAGCAGCACTGACACATTATGAGGGCAAGTGTGAAATATCTGTGGTTCTCCTTTCCTTAATACTTCTCTCATTTCCTTCCAGTTTGCATTGAGTGACAACCAAGGAAGGACCCTAAGAGACAGGGAGGATGGGGGTTGGGGTGGAGGTGACATTGCTTTTCCTTCTTTCATACTCTGACTTCTGCTTTACCCTTTCATCATCTTCTTTTCTCTGGTATTACTCTCTTCTTTGTGCACCCCCTATGTCTCACAAGTACTTTTTCATTTACCAGTATCATGCACAAACATTCTTATGTGGCCTCTTCCTCTATTCTCCTGGAATCCTTCTAGCCATCATATTATTTTATTTTCATACAAGAGGGCTTGGAATGTTGTGGTTTAAATAAGGATGAGAGGCTAGAACTGGAATTTACTGAGTGACTAGTTAAGTGTGTGTATTTATTTCCTAGGGAATGCCACAAACCAGTGGCTTAAAACAACAGATATTTATTCTCTCACAGATCTGGAGGCCAGAGTCTGAAATCAAAGTGTTGGCGGCACGGCACTTCCTCTGGAGGCTCTGGAGGAAAAGCCTTCCTTGTTTCTTCCAGCTTCGTGTGGTTGCCAGCATCTCCTGCAGCTGCATCAACTCAGTCTCCCTAATCTCTCAGATCTCTGTCTCCGTCTTCACGTGACCTTCTCCTCTACTCTCTGTGTCCATGTGTCAACAAGAACTCTTGTCACTGGATGTGTGGCCCACCCAGATAGATCAGGATAATTTCATTTTGAGATTCTTATATATGCAATACCTTATTTTTCAAATAAGGTCACATCTCCAGGTTCTGACATGTGGACAAATGTTTGTGTGGGGCCACTACTCCCAACCCAAAGCAATGTGTATTTACAATTCACAAAATCTGTTAGGTAGGCAATAGAAACTCCAGTTTACAGATAAGAAAACTAAGGTCCAGGATCATTAAGTAACTTGGTAGGAAGTAGTGAACCCAGAATTCAAGTTTAGGTCAATGTGACATCAAAGTTTACTAAACTACATTTACAAAATATACCAGATCTTTCGCCATTAATCTTTGTGGAATCCAAAGGTAGACACAAAACCACCCCAACAAAAGGGAGATGTTAATATCTCTAGTAAATACAAAGTATTCTCTAACCTAATACATTTTCTTTCGCTTTCTGCTACAATGGACTTTCCAGACACAACTTCATATACTAAAAAGAAAAAGGCAAAATTTTAATTTACCAAAAAGTCTCTATTAAAAGTAAAAATGGCATGAGAGTAGATATTAAATTTCTGACATAGGATGGGGAGAAAAAAATGGTAACTGTGCCTCTTCGCTATTGTACATTAAAAACACTGGGGTCCATGACCTCAAATGTATTCTCTGCTGAATGGAATTTGGAAATCAAAGGACTTCAGCCAACCGGCTCAATTTTTCTGTATTAAAGGAGCACACACTGGCCATTTTTCAGCAAACAATCCAATATTTCCACTGACCTTCTGAACATTTCCACATGGATATCCTGACATCACTTCAAATTCAACTGCAGCATCGTTTTTCTTCCAGCATTGCTATTTCTACCTCTTTCTGTTCCTGTCATCATGCTCCCATTTACCAAGTTAAAAATTCTTTGACTCATGGAATTTTGTTGCACTTTTCTACATGCATTCCTTTATTCCCCAAATGTTTTGAATATTTCCTCTGGGCCAAACACCATGCTGGGCACTGGAGATAAAAATCTCTGAAAACACAGACATAATCCTGCCCTTCTGGGAGTTGATAGCCTAGAAAGGAAAACTGACACTGAGCACACAATGACAAATTTGAATCTTAATATAAAAGGGAAAGCGAAGTTTGCAAATAGGAGAATGTTGTTGGAGAATCAAATTTATTTCTTTCTCCTCTGCCCTGCTCTGGTTATAGCCCTTATCATACCCGACTTTTTTTTTTTTTAAACTAAGGATCATCCCAAAACCTTTATCCTATTAATGTGTGAATTTATTTCGCTATGGATTCTATTCTTTTAAAAAATTATTTCCATAGGTTTATGGGGAACAGGTGGTGTTTGGTTACATGAGTAAGTTCTTTAGTGGTGATTTGTGAGATTTTGGTGCACCCATCATTCAAGCAGTAGACACTGAAGCCAGTTTGTAGTCTTTTATTCTTCACCCACTTCCCATCCTTTCCCCAAGAGTCCACAAAGTCCATTGTAACATTATTATGCCTTTGCATCCTCATAGTTTAGCTTCTACTTATGAGTGAGAACATACAATATTTGGTTTTCCATTCCTGAGTTACTTCACTTAGAATAATACTGACTTCTTGAGGTAAGCTGTCTGCCTTTAGTCCAACCTCCTGTGATCCATCCTGCAGGCTACTCTGTACTGAAACTTCCCATTCTTCCCCTAATCATATGTTGCTCTCCTCTCACAAGCTTTCAATGACACCCTTTGGCTTACAGACTCTAATCTTTTATGTGGCCTTTAAGACTTTTCTGTATGTGAACCCAACCCCTTTTAATCCTGAATAGAGATTTTAAGGAAGTTGGGGAAGAGGCTTAGGGTTCTCTCTTATATTGGGAGCTTGGTATTGCTCTATAATAAATCCTATTAGCCCCATGAAACTTTTGCAACAGTCAACCTGCCCACTCATTAATCTATCCTAAGATACCTGACTAATCCCAAATCCTGAACATTTATTCAAACTATTTTCCCAAATATGCCCCTTTTCCCTCTTCCCTATCTCTCAAAATGCTAGCCCTGCTTCAAAGAGCATTACTCTAAAACCTCCCTGACCCCAAGGTCTTTATCTCTTTTCCCTGAAATCAACACATTCACTGTCACACCTTTAGGTAAAGGAGTTCAGCTGGTTTCTAGGATGTTATTATTTTGTGTATGCAACTATGCCGTATCTCCCCAGTGAGAACATGGGTTTCTGAAGAAGGACTAGTACTGTAGTCAGTGTTTCTTTGCCACCTGCACCTTCCAATGAGTAAGCAGACAATATTTTATATAATCATAGAGCTTTAGAGCTTTAGACCTGGGGCCTGAGCGTAATGAAGCCAGCGAAGTAAAGGATATGCAGCTGGTTAGTGGTATGAGTCAGACCAGAATCTCTTGCTAATGGATAATGCCCTTTCTGTCTAATGAATGAATGTAACAAATAAATGAACATAATGAGAAAAAAAGTTTTATTCTTACTGAGTTCAGCCAGTGTTAAACCCTTCCTAAACCATTGTATTGCTCTACAGATGTTGTGGTTTCTACAGGCACGTGGCTATAACCATAGGTATTTGAGTTCTGTTACCCATCTTGACATCACTGCTGCAGCTGTTGACTCCTCCCACCCACCGCCTACCTCCCATCCACACTGTGATTATTCTTGGCTGTAAGTAGGGAACTTGAATTCAAAGCTGTCAGTTCAATTTTCCGTGCCTGAGATTTGTGGTGCAGAAACATGGGGAGACACAAACCCACACTCTATCTATGTGTGAAGTAGGATATTGTGTGAGATAATAAAGGCAGTAGGAAGATGATCGCCTGATATCTCTTGCCTTTGAGACAGCTGGGGTTGGTTCCAATATTTTACTAGGCTTATGAGCTGTCAATCAGGAACCCAGAGGTGGGACAGGGGCACCCCAGGAAATCAAAGCAAATTCAATTATTATCTATCTGCTGACAATGGCAAAACTATTTTATTCCTCAGATCTTCACAGAATGGGTTGGGGGAATGAAGGCTGTGAAGAAATTAAAAGCGTGAACATTTTTAATGAGTGCAATTATTGAATCATCAGTCACACAGTCCATCTGCTTCAGAGTATTCCAGTGACTGGTGAAATTCTAAAATACTGCATTGCATTTTCACATTCATGTAATGACATAAATGTTCTTTAAGGAACAGCTAATGATATTCATATATCCTGCTTATCCCTTCTATAACTCAGCATTCTCCTTTTGTCTGTTTCATTTTATTAGTCACTAATTTCACATTCTGACATCAACTTGGTGGGAATTTGCTGGCAACTGCATGAGTAAGAGGCTGCCCAGTGACATTAAATACTGTGTTATGGAATATTCATTTGTAGAAATAAACTAATGCAAAATTTATCTCAAAGGTCCTGTTTAGCCTGGAGTTTTGAGAGCAAAACGAACTTGGTGTCAGAGCAAAGAGAGAGAACTTATTTTTAAAGTCTTTTTCCAGAGATGACTAATCTACTGAAGAGAGAGGTGAAGCAATGACAGTGTGTCAGTGAGAAAACTGGGTTTGCTGGGGATGGCTCAGATGCCTTTGCAAATTAGTGCTTTGGGAGAGGAAGGACAAAGATGGAATTTGGGGGAAAACAACTGTAACCAATGAATGGTATGTGGGAAAACAGTAAGACTGCAGTGGTTCAGGTTTGTTAAGAGTTGAATTATGTTCCTCAGAAAGCAATGTGGAAGTCCTAGTCCCCAGTACCCATGAATGCGAACTTATTTAGAAATAGGCCTGTGTGACTGGGTGCAGTGACTCACACCTGTAATCCCAGCACTTTGGGAGGCCGAGGCGGGCAGATCACAAGGTTAGGAGATCGAGAACATCTTGGCCAACATGGTGAAACTCCATCTCTAATAAAAATACAAAAATTAGCTGGGCATGGTCGCGGTGCCTGTAGTCTCAGCT
This sequence comes from Theropithecus gelada, assembly GCF_003255815.1. Taxonomy (NCBI): domain Eukaryota; kingdom Metazoa; phylum Chordata; class Mammalia; order Primates; family Cercopithecidae; genus Theropithecus; species Theropithecus gelada. The sequence goes on from NC_037683.1 coordinate 73,851,130, forward strand.
ACTCTGGAGGCTGAGCAGGAGAATTGCTTGAACCTGGGAGGCAGAGGTTGTGGTGAGCTGAGATCATGCCACTGCACTCCAGCCTGGGCAACAAGAGTAAAACTACATCTAGAAAAGAAAAGAAAAGAAAAGAATAGAAAAGAAAAGAAAAGAAAAGAAAAGAAAAGAAAAGAAAAAAGAAAGAGACCTTTTCAGATATAATCAAGTTAAGGTAAGTTTATTGAGGTAAGCTTTTAATCTAAAGTGTCTCTTGTCCTCATAAAATGGAAAGACACAGATGCACAGAGACAGCACCATGTGACAGCAGAAGCAGAGACTGAAGTGATGCAGCTGCAAACCAAGCGACTCCTGGGCTACCAGAAACTTGAAGAGGCAAGGAAGAATATCCCATTGTGTACATGGAACACATTTTCTGTATCCATTCATTAGCTGATGGACACTTAGGCTGCTTCCATATACAATGGAATATGATACAGCCTTTTACAAAGAAGAAAATTCTGTTATTTGCCACAAATGGATGCCTGCTAAGTGAAATAAGCCAGGTATGGAAAAACCAATACCACATGATCTCACTTACATGTGGAGTCTAAAACGATTGAACTCATAGAATTAGAGAGTAGAACGGTGGTGACCAGAGGCTAGGGGGGTGAGGTGGAGATGGAGAAAGGGGAGATGTTGATCAAAGGGTAAAATTTTCATTTAGACAGAGGGAATAAATGTTAGCCATCTATTACATAGAATGGTGAGTATAATTAATAATAATGTATGGCATATTTCAAAGTTGGTAAGGAATAGATTTTAAATTGTTCTCATCAAAAAAAAAATAAGTATCTAAGGTGATGGCTATGTTCATTAGGTCAATTTAATCATTCTACAGTGGAAACCTATATCAAAATATCACGTTGTTCCCCAAAAATCTACACAGTTATTGCCAATTGAAAATAAAATTTGTATAAAATACAGTGAAGGATCCTCCCTTAGAGACTTAGGTTATTCTCCTGCCTGATACCTTAATTGCAGACTTCTTTCCTCCAGAACAGTGAAACAATAGCTTACTACTGTTTTGAGTCACCCGGTTTGCAGCACAGTACTTTGTTACAACCACCCTAGGAAGCTCATACAAGGCATAAAGACAGTTGCTGTGATTTAGATCTCTGCATATCACACATTGATCAAACACTTGACCATCTGTGCCTCACACTGGGCTCAGCACTGAAAGCTGGTTAAGGAGTCATGGTTCCTTTGCTTTACTCAGAAGGTTAAACTAACACTGGTGTGATGTCTATCAGCCTGTCCAGTCACACGAATGCCTTCTATTTTGTTGTTGATCACTGCATTGCCTTTCAGGAAAATTTACTGGTCTCTTATATGATAGTATCACCTGAGAACACTGATTCCATTGAGACAATAGGTTTTAAAAGTTTTTGAAAAAAAAAAGAAAAAATCACCAGAAAGGACACAATAGTAAGAGTATCCAGCTGCAAGCTAAAGTTCCCAGAGGGCACTTAGAGCTACAAGCGAATACACTGTTTGCTTACTTAGAGATAGTTGTCTGCACACATGGTGGTTGAGTGGCAAGCCAGGCTGCCTGGGCTCATACTGCAGCTCCCCACCTACCGCCTTAGGTGAGTTACTTAATCTCTTTGTGGCTCAGTTTCTCCTTAATCTCTTTGTGGTTCAGTTTCTCATCCGCATTTACCTTAAAACTTTGTTGGAACAATTAAGTAATCAACACAAATTACTTCAACTAGTACTTGGCCCATAGTAAATGCTCCATATATGTTAACTATTATTTTATATATAAGCATCTCTGAGTGCTTATAAATAGATTTCTATATCAAAGTTATAAGTAAAATAATTTCTAGGAAAATATGCTTTTTGGGGGACTAGAATTTTTTGCATGCTGATGCGTCTTTCTATCCACTAGAGATTCTTACAGGATAGGAAGAACACAAAATAACTTTGAAAATAAGTATTGGTGTTATTCAATGAGTTTTATAACATCTAGCAACCTAGTAGAGTCCGGAAAGAACAAAAACGGAGAAAAGGGAGGGGATAAGAAAGCAAATAAGCTTAATGAAGAAGTGTGTGTATGGATGTGTACATTTTGTGTGTGTCTGTGTGTATGTGTTTAGGGAGTTGGAAGTAGGGAGACAGACTTCATCATAGAGATACAGACGTTTTCACTGTTTCCCCCTGTATCTCTCTGGAACTTAACTGATTCCATTAATTTTCTATACAATGACCAGAAAACCAGTAAGTTGAGCCTACTTTTTAAAATCATGGTATTAATTATATAGAGTGAATTGCACAAATATTAAGTGTAGAGCTCAAGAACATTTTGAAACATCTTAATAAGCAATTGCCAGATCAAGATATATAACATTTCTATCATTCCAGAAAAGTTCTCTTGTACTTCTTTTAGGTCAATAGCACTTTAGAGCGAGATGCCTAAATATATAATTAGCATTATATAAATGAAATTGTGTAGTGTATACTATTTTGTATGTCTTTTTTAGCTCAACATAATGTTTTCAATCTATATTGTGGCATGTATGAGTACTTCATTCCTTTTCAGTGCTCAGTAGTATTCTATGATTATACTATACATTGCATATACTTTCTTTTTTTATGGACACTTGGGTTGTTTCTTATTTTCATGGTTTCAAACCCAAATAAGAAACATTAATTCAGTGGTCTTCAATATTTTTTAATCAGTAGAACTATTTCTTTAGCTGAAATCTATGTGAAAGTGCAGCATATATAAAATATATGAAACAAATTTTCTATAGATAAAAATTGGGGATTTGGAGATGCTGACTCCTAGTATAGCTACTCCCCATTCCTCCCATAGCCTTAATTTTCAAATCTTGTCTCAAAAGAATAGAGTTCCATGGGAATATCTTTAAATAAACACTTATTTAACCATCAACACATCCATTATATTTGTTTAGGACCAAAAACAAAACATAACAAATTATGATACACATAATTTCAAAACCTCAACAACTCTTTAAGCAGTTGTTGCTTGAAAGAAGTGACACCCATTTACAGATGAGGACGCTGGCATAGCTAAAGGTCTCATCTCAGGTAACACAGCTAGGTTACTTTAGCACATTACCAAAGGTAATGCACTTCCCATTCAAGTCCAACTGCCAGGCTTCCCGGTCAAGTCTGATTCTCTCCTCTCTGCTACGTGAGAATTGATACCTGTTCATATTACAGCCTATTTGCACATCCAAATTGTTCCCAGTGTGCTTGGAAATGTGTGGATTTTTGTCAGTCTTTGTTTTGTTGTTTGACTTTAATTCAATCATCATTGCAAAAACCTATATTCAGTGCCTACAATGCAAGATACTCTATGGGGATGTCAAGGCATCTATGGCTATAAATTGGACTCTTGGAGTTTCCTTAATGTATTAGTTTCCACACTCTAATCATGTCAGCCACTTTAAAAAAACATTCCAGCTATAGCATTACATTCCTATTCAATCGAGTGTTGAGAAATCTCATTCTTCCACTCGATGATAGAAACAATGATGCTCCCACTGTCCCCATTCTACCTTCCATAATGCGGAATACTTTAGCATATCGTGATTTCCGGCCAAAATAACTCTGCTTTTTTTAATTTAAAAAATACTTTAAAGTATAAAAATATTTACAAATACATTCCTATATAAAATCTCTTTTTTGCTTCTGGGTCACGTATTAGAGTAACTGTCCCAGACAAGCCTCTGTGCAAGCATGGATCTGGTGTCTGAAGGTTCAGGATAAATCTCCAAATCTTTTGTCTTAGTTCATAATGAGACCTGGTACTGAATTGACATCTTGGGTTCACTGAAGAAATAATTATTTGTGACATACCCTAATCTGGTGAAAAGAACACAAACCAGAGGCTTCCCAAGATTATCATTACCTTATGTAGAGATACCTGGCTCCCAGCTGGTGGTCAATAAACACTTGAGCTGTTGCCTTATTTTTTTTTTTTTTCATTACTTTTGATGTTCGTCTTGACCTGTGAGGTGGTTTCCATAAGGGTAACAATGTCCAAATGCCTCCAGGTGTTCATATGAACACATGCCCCAAGGTCAGCTTTCAAAACAGATGAGAATCACTTTGGTGCTTTTCTCTTTCCCCTGGCTTTGCAATGAGGGACTCAAGAAGTGGTGGCTCCTCATTGGAAAGATGTGAGAATAAGTTCGTTTAAAAGTTTTATGCCTTTAAAAACAACAGGAAAAAAGACTAATATATGTGAAGAAGAGTATGCAAAAGTCCCTTGGGTTACCAATGGCTATAGAACCAGTGCTGCAAATGAGCCCTGAAATCTAAATTGGTTTAGAAATAGAAGAAACGGCAGTATTCAGTCCCATTTTACAATAAGTGCCACCACTTAGTGCTCTAGTTTGGCTTTTTATGTATTTATGTGAGTACATTGGGTGTCCATCTGGATCTTTTAATCTATCCAGTTATATGCTTGGGTGTGTTCTCTGCATAATATCCTTCCTCCCAGGCCTCTGGAAATGCATGAACAAATACTGACTTGGGGGAAAAAGAATTTTTGCTGATTAGAGAACAAAGCAAGAATGTTAAACTCAGCAGGGGATTTTGATTTGCCTGCCATGGAAGGGCTGAGTGTAAGCTTTTGGATTGTATGGGCCCTCTTTGGTTTTGGAAGTTTGACCTACTGCACTCCCATAAAGGAATCACAAAGCCTTAGGTGGCCAAGCACCACTCACTAAATTCGGAACCCTTGCAATGGTGTAAAGAGCAACTTCTTTTATCTTCAGATGCGGATGCCGCATTCTCGCACAAATCTATGGAGGCCCCTGGAATGCATCCAAAAGTAAATGTTACCACTTAGGAGAGTTTCAAGAGAAATGTTAGGCAAAGAGAGCCCAAAGTACTAACATCGTCTCAATTTTTAGCTCATCCAGGGAACTTCTAGGCATATTAGAAGTAGCCTAGGCTAGTTGAGAACATGGACTCTGGAGCTGCTCCACCTCAGTTTGTCTCAGTTCTATTGCTAAATAGATATAAAATCACTCATCTTGGGTGAGTCACCTAATCCCTCAATGCCTTAATTTCTTTATCTGTAAAATGGGCATGATAACAGTGGTAGCTATTGTGTGTTGTTGCAAGTATATACACAAAGCATGTAATATATTCTATATTGAGTAGTAGATACTTTTATTGTTTTCCTTATATTTTTATTGTTTTCATAAAAGAAAGGCTTTATCCCAGCAATTATTGAGGACTTTTTAATGTCTCTTTTGTATTAGAAAAAAAAGATGGGAGTAGGTAGTGAAAAATATCATCTGTTTCTTTCCAGGAACACTAAACAAACTACAGGCCCGTCTATAGCAGTGAAATCTATCTGCAAGAGATCCATTTACTTTGAACAGTCAACCATAAATACAGCCTCTTCATATAGTGAAGTAAATAAAGAATGCTTATTTTATTCCAAGAGTCTGCTCATGCTTCTTCTGGCACTGATACCTTCTATCACTTTTTTCCTTTAATGCACTGTATCCATGGGCAACTTTTATGACCTGCTGTGAGGTAAAGATCCCACCTATATTATTCATCTGTCTTCACCCAAAATGAACATAGCATACAGGAGCTACTTCATAAATATTTTGTTATTGAATAAATAAATTAACATATCTCCCATGTTTTTCCACTTAAAGAGCCCCACCCTATTCATTCATTCATACGCACATGTCCTACTCACACAACACACTTTCATACTTGGCTCTCCCTCTATCTTATCACCTCAAATGTAACTCTTATTTATTCCTCAAAGCTTATATCAAAACAGCTCTTCCAAAATGCCTTTCCTCATTTTGCCAACTCAATGTGCTATATCCTTGAACTCCCATATGCTTTTCCTGTAACACTCTTAGTATACTTATGATTTCTTGCCTTCCTTGCAATGATGCATGGAAGTGGCACATATCTACAATGCACCCATGAGATCAGGCACTGATTTGTATCTTACACTTTGAAGAGTAGTGACCACTATTCAAAACACATTTATTAAAAGCTAAACAAAAAGTTTTTAATACATGTATTTTATTATAAAATATAAAATTATATATAAAATATATATAGTTCAGATGCATATGTTTACATAACCATTTCAAACCACTCAGGCTACAATCTGAACTAAAAAGGCTTATGGTTATACTATGGGAATCAAACTTGTTTTCTAAACCCCAATTCCTTAATTTGGCCAACAGAAGGACCTAGTCCCTTTGAATTCATTCTGAGGAGTAGCTTGTTAACCTATTGACTTACTTAGTTTTTCAGGTCTTGTGAATGTTTAGTTATTATTAAACTTAAGAGAATGTAGGAGTGGCCCACAAGATGTTTGTCCAAACACATATCTTTCTTGATGTGGGTAGCCAGTTTTGCTATCTACTGATAATTAGTATCCTTCTAATTGTGACCCTACTGATGTCCCACTTTGGAACTTATCTTGAATTGCGAGAAGAGATAGCTCTCCTTAGGAGATTTCTGCTAGCATAGTCTCCAGAATATGTTCCATGAGCAAATACTGTAAATGTTGGATAGTGAAGTCAAAAAATCTGTGAATTTGCCTCTGGGTTATGTGGCCACCTTAACCAGCAGCAGCCTGTTGGATCTAGAATATTCTATCAGATAACAGTCCTACTCTGCTCTTTCCCAGGACAGTGTGCCTACTGGGAGCACTGCTAAAGAGACTAACAAAGGTATGTTCTTTGGGCATTAAATTTGATCAAGTCATTTCCAATTCTTGTTGGAAACAGGAAGAGTGTAAATAATAAATAAATTGATTAATGCAATCATATTAATTTAGCAAGCTACTGAATATAACAATGCATTTTCAAAAGTCATCTAAGGAAAACAACAAGATATAATGGAAGCAACTTTGTAATAGGATTTCAAAAACATAACTTGAGTCCTGACTCTGCCACCAACTAATTAACTAATTCTCTCAAGTTGTTTTCTTCTTTGGCCTTAGCTTCCCCATCTGTAAGATGTAAACAGAAAAAAATAACTGTCACAGAGTACCTGACTGAGTGGCAGGGACCCTCAGAGTGGCATCCCCTTTAATCCTCACCAAGGGGCAGCAGCATTATTATGTTACTGACAAAGAAACTGCAGCTCAGAGAGATTCTATCACATGCCCAACACCAGCGACCATGAGTGAAGACAAAACTTGAACCTGGGTCTATTAACCTCCGAATCCTGCACATCTCTTACTCATCCACAGTGTACCAGATACTACCTACACTGATGACCTAGTACCACAAGGATGAAATGTGGTAGTGAAAGAGAAAATTATTTACAGATGGCAATGTGTGCTACTAAAACTGAGGTCCGATGATCAGTTTTATTCAGAAACAACTAATTGCCTATTAGGCTACAAAATACAAAATTAAAAAAAAAAAAACCTACACACTAAAATACACCTCTTAGATTTGTTTGCTAAACTCTGTTATATTTCCATCCTCCCTACCATGAGGTGGGAGGGGTTGGTCTTCAATATGCAGTAGAGTCCTTGTCCTGTTTCCTCGCTAACCATGCTGTAAGCTCTTCTATTAGTTTCCCATTGTTGCCATAACAAATTACTACAAATGTAGTAGCATAAAACAACAGTTTTTTTATCTTATGGTTCTGGAGGTCAGAAGTCTCAATGGGTCTCAATGGGCTAAAATTAAGATGTTGGCAGGGCTGGGTTCCTTTCTGCGGGCTCTAGAAGAGAGTCTATTTTCTTTCCTTTCTCAGCTTCTAAAGGTTGCCAGCTTCTGGAGCACTGGCTGGTGGCCCCTTCCTTTATCTTCAAGGCCAATAATAACTGGTTGAGGCTTGGTCACATCATATCTTTCTGACACTGACAGTTCTGCCTTGCTTTTTCACATTTTAGGACCATTCTGATTACATTGGGCACCCCAGGGCAATTCAAGATAATATCCTTATTATAAAGTCAGCGGATCAACAACCTTAATTCTACTCACAACCTTAATTCCCCCTTATCATGTAATATGCCATATTCACAGGTTCCAGGGATTAGGAGTCATGTATCCTTGGAGGGCTATTATTGTGCCTATCACAGCTGTCCCAGGGAGGAGACTGAATCTTAGTCTTCTGAAAGTCTAACCACATTCCTGTGTACTGCTATAGCATGGGATCTTGTAGAGAATTCTGGTTCGGAATGTGGTTCCTGGAGCTGTATGCCTGGGTTCAAGCGCTAGCTCTGGTACTTACTAGCAGTGTGGCCTTGAGCCAATTACTTCTCTATGCTTCTATTTCTTCATCTGTAAAGGGGGATAAGGAAAGAAATAAGAGCAAATACTTATATAGTGCTTAGCTTGTGTCAGACATTATTCTAAGCCCTTTTACATATATTTCCTCATTTATTGCTCGAAGCAACCCTCTGAGGTTGTTTCTATTATTATTCCCAGTTTACAGATATGGAAATCAAGGAACTGAGTTGGTTAGCAACTTTTCCAAGGTTACATAGTTCATAAGAGGCAGAGTCAGGGCTTATACCCAGGCAATACTGCTTCAGAGTCCTGCTCCTAACCACCACAGCAAACAACATTATACAATTGTTGAGAGGATTAAAGAAGTTAATATTTACTTTGTGTTTAGAATTATACCTGGAATGTTTTAAGACCTATAGCTATTACTATAATAGGCAGTGTTCTATTTTAAAAACTGTTGAATTAATACAATTGGCAAAAGAAATTTAGTGTTAGGTCATCCTGTGTTTATCCCTTTTACATACACACATCATTACACTTTTGTCTGACTTTCCACTTCAATCCTCAACCTCCTAGGCTAAGTCTCCAAGCCATTTCCCCAGATTCTTCACTTCATCAACTTAACTAATTTTGAAATTTCTGCTGTGAGTCTAAAGCTTTTTTGGAAAACAATTAATGCTAACAAACTACTTTTCCTGTCTCAGTCTTGACTTGTCTTCAGCATTGAACTTACACTTCTAAGACTTTTGTTGAAGGTCTGGCGGAACTATTGGCTGGCTACAGACCCTGGATTGAGTATTAGCATCCTCGTTTGTAAAATAGGGATAAAATTCTCGAGAAGATTGTTTAAGGATCAAATGAGAAATACATACAAAATTGATGTATAAAAGTAAAATGCTTTTCGAATTTGGGCAAAGTTAGTATTAACTTGCACATACACTGTCAAGAAATACTGGCTATGGTTGAGCCTAAATATGATGACCTATAGTTGTGAACTATAGTTTTCGGTGTAATATAAAAAAAAATACTATATAAAATGGCAATTCTGCCTCTGTGAACATCTTCTCTTTTCTCTCATGCTCCAATGCAGAGAGACAGAAATAGAGCATGAATCAGGAAGAAGAATTTTTTTTCAGCCTCATTTCCTGACCCTTAACAATGATATCTTATAGTCATAAAGACTAAGATAACATATATAAAAATGGCCAGCTGCCAAGTCTAGCACTTAGTTAACAAAAATATCAATTGTCATCATGGTTATTATTATCATTATTATCATTTGTATCATGAAAACACAAGGATCAAACAAAAAATATTCCCCTGGACTACAGCCTAAACTCCATTGTATTTACTTTTTTTTTTTTTTTTTTTCCCATGGGCCACCTTCACCTTCGGGCCATCCTAGAACTTCCTTTTTTCTTTTCAGGTGGATGTCTAAGGCTATAGAAGCATTCTGATTCCATTGGGCACAACAGGGCAATGGTGAAATTTCCATTGATCAGAAAATAAGGTCTGTCAAGTACTTCAAAACTGTACCAATCAGAGTAGCTTTTCAATAACTTCTCCCTAGTTTTCCAGCTTATTCAAGTCTCAGATAGGTTCTCCTTACCTTGAAGCCAATTTGTTGAGGAACAACTCTGAGATAAGAATAATAAGGGAGAACACAAGGAAATATAAACATTTACTAGATTCATGTTGAAAAGACTTCAGAAATCTCTAGTGCTAAGATATAAAAGAAAATTTAGATTTGCGTCCATCTTTATGGAGATTACAGTATAGCATTTTTATTTATTCATTCATTTAATCATTTGTGGTTTTCTTGCATTTTTTTTCATATGCATTTAGCCAGCTTTTGGCAACTAGTGAGGTCCCTGGAGAAAATCAAAGATATTTAGGACGGTGCTTTTCACCAAAATCTGATAGCCTAGTTGCTACATGAATTGATGTAACGATGCAGTCATCCTGAATAGGTAACATTTGTATATTTATAGAATAGGATGATACATCAAGAAGATGCAGCACTATCAAATCTCTTCACAGATTTCTCTGCAACAGAATTCATTAATTTGTCTACTTCTTCATTCAATGATGAAACAAATATTTATTGGACACCTACTATATCCTGGCATTGTGCTGCTGGTCTCTGGGGATACAAGCTGGACCCAGATGGACCCGATCTCTTCCTGCTCTCAGGGAGCAAGCATTCTGATGGGAGGAGAGGAAAATTAATGAAATTTCTGCAAAGTTACAACTCATATCTGAAGGATGAGTTAGAAAAGGGGAGGTAAGTGCATTCAAGACAGAGGAAATTCAAGAAGAGGGCACATAGTGAGTGAAATGGGAGTATGTTAGGATGTGAGTCTGGAGGAATGTAGTAGGAGACTCTGCAGGAACTTGTTGGCCACACAAAGTTTTGTTTAGTTTTAAGAGCAAGAGGATGCACTAAGGGGTATAAAGCAATTGGAGAGCCCTGACTGGATTTGAGTTTTTGAAAACATCATGTCGACTACAGCACCTTGAAGAAATTGGAGTAGGGCCAGGTTGGAATCCAAGGGATAGTTAGGAGGTGTTGGAATAGTCTAGACAATAGATGATGATAATGTGGACTAGTGAGGGGGTAGTGGCTATGGAAACCAGTGGGTGGGGTAAGAAATATCTGAGAGATCAAGTCAATAGGACTTGGTAATGGATTAGGTGTAGGGGATGAGAGGAGAAATAAGTAGCAATCAATTTTTACTAGACAGAACTGAGAAAATTCTGGACAGAGAATTCCATTTTCCATGTCCTCAGCTGCCCCTATATGTTCCTTATTCCTGCTCAGGGACATGTTTTCCTTCAGTTTCCTTTAGTTTCTAACTTCAAAATTCTCAAATTTCTCCACACTCTCTCTCACACAAACACACTTTTCCAGGATTTGTTAGTCTTTTACACTTACTTGTAAAGTACTGTGATAAGGATGAATGCTTTTCTCCTCTTATACTATTTACTGTTCATAAGGAATGAGTCCATTGGTATGGGTGTATATTGCAAGGTTCCCAAAGATTCCCCAGATCAGTGGTTTTAAACCAGAGATGATTTTGTCACCCAGGGGATATTTGACAATTTCTGAGGACACTTTTGATCGTTGCAACTTCAGTGGGGTGATTACTGGCATCAATCAGATAGAGGCAAAAAATATTGGTAAACATTCTACAGTGCACAGGACCACCCCCACAACATATAATTATTGGGCCCAAAAATGTCAATAGTGTCAAGAGAGGCAAATTTTGCCCTAGATGTCAACTCCTCCTAAAGTTGGCCAAATATAATTCTCCAGGAGTTGCCTGGAAGAATCCTTACAAAGAACATCTTACAAATCCTTGCCAGTTTTTTAAAAATAAATAAAGCAAAGATAAAAATACATCTAGAACTGGGAATATGGCATACCAAGATGCTACTCTTAACTTTTTTGAACTAAACAAAATGGGTGAAGGGTGCTGGGAGGAGTCAGTAATTACAGCATTTCTGAATTAGAAATAAGAGCAGAGCCAGCCAGAGAAAAGTATAATTTAGTGCCTCATCAATTAGCTGACTGGATTTTCTATGATACTAAATTTGAGGCCGAAATGGATTATAGTAGTGATTTTGGCACAGGCTTGAGCAAAAACCAGTCATATATGAAGCTGGGTCAATTGCGGGATGTCACATACTTAAAAGCTTCCATAGTTAATTGAATGAATTATAACAATAGGGGCAAGGTATAAAACTTCTTAACACAAGGGAACTCCAAGGAAAAACTGGCAGATAATCCCCATCTCCTCCCGTTGTGCTTGTGGATCTCAGCACATATGGTCCTGCACCAGGGGTTGCAGAACAGTGAAAGATTCTAACACCATATGTGTGGAAATCCTGTACCTTGCAGAGAGTGAAGGAGCAGGGAAAGCTTGTCCTTGAATCCTGGACCTTTACGGCTGTCTTTCTCCTGGCTCTGTATCAGATTTTGTCCGCTCCATATGGTATTTTTAACTTATTGTATTTTGTCTTGAATGTAATCTTCTTGGGGATTTTAATTGCTTATTTTCAATACTAATTTCCCTTTCTGTGAATACAGAGGAAGTAGACTTGCTTCTCTTTCAAATACAAAAAGAAAACAATTATGAAAAGACTCAGCATGAATAGTATTTTGTTTTCCAATGAAAGGTCCGTACTGTGTCAAATATATGCACCTGCGTGTATATGCATATCTTTAAAATTCTGTATTCAGATTTCTGGGGGTTTGGTAGAAGGAAATGCACTATTTAAAGCTAAGCTACTATTGTTATTTATCTAGTGGTTTGGGACCTGTGGATTTGGAGGGGGCAATTTTCTATCATTGGGAAAATCCTAATTAGTCTTCCTTTTCACATTAAGCTGATACAGTTAAGGATTGTATAATATTAAGAAGCTCAGGCAGTAGAATTTTAAGGGAATACAACATGGAAATGTTTTTAGAGATTTTTCTGTAACACCACCCTAAGGTTAAAAAAAAAAAGAAAAAAGACAGAAGAATGAAAATGGTTGTTTATTGAAAGACCATCTTCATCAACATTCTTAACTCTATTGGCCTTTCCCTTTGGCCGTATGTGCCAAGCCACGAAAGCATCACACAGTTGTAACCACCCATGCCCTGTTAGTTCTTGGTCTTGAGTTGGGTCCCTTGTCAGTGTCTTCTCTTTCTCTTTACTTGCCACCCCAAACCCACACTAACTTCTAGCCCACTTGTAGTTTGATGATAATCTCAGCTCTTATTTCTTTGAAGAAAATGAGGCTATCAATCAACACAAAGTTTTCAGTTTGGGGCTTCCCCAATTATGCATGCACTTATTTTTGCAGACAACATTCTCTGCTTTTCTCCAGTCATAGATAAGCTAGTCAGGGCTGGGCTCCTAAAGTGATTTGCTTCCATTTCCTCTGGAACCCTACAATGATTTCTTTGCCCTACAACTTCTATTCATCCTTCCATTCAGTTCTTTTCCTGTAGCATATAAATATAATCGAGTACCTCCCATACCAAAAATGTCTCGCTCTCTCGTTCCCTTAGCCAGGGTTTTTGTCAGAGGATTGTTAGAGCTGCCATTCTCTCTCTTCCTTCTCATTCTTCAACCCTTAGCAATCTGGCCTTCTTCCCATCACTCCACTGTAGCTGCCTTTGCTAAGGTTGCCAATGGCCTCCTTGTTGCCAAATACTGTGGACCTCTGCAGGTAGTTATCTTTCTTAAACTCTTTGTTGCACTGGCACTGCTGGTTTCTTATTCTATTTGGTCCCCCACTCCCTTTTTTTTTTTTTCTGCCTTGCCTTCTGTGATACTTGTTACTCTGGTTCCTTTTCACTTCTATGACTATTTCTCTACCATCCTGTTTATGACTTCTGTCTCCTTTCTCCATGACCCACACTGCTCTTTTCCTCTTCAGCCTCTATTTGGCCAATTTCATTGAAAGTTCCAGTGGACAACTACAATCTGTGTGCAGACGAGTTTCACATTTTGGTCTTAAATTCCCTAATGTTCTTTGAACTTAAGACTCAGAAAAACTTTTGCATATCTCTGTTAGAAGGCCCAGTGGCTCTTCAAACTCGTAGTATTCCAATACGAATTCAGATTTCTTCACCCTCTTTCCTCATCGAAGTTGCTCCCCTCTATATATTCTGCTTTCAAATAATAGAGCCTAAATCCACTTGGGCATCCAAGCTAAGCACTTGGAAGTCAATTTAGATTCTCCCTTCCCTCTCTATGCATCTAATCATTAAGTTGTGCTTATTTTATCTTGCAAATATTTCTTAAATGTAACCCCCTCATTATCCCTACAACCAATGCCATAGTTCATGCTTTAATCATGGCCCTAATAGAAAAAAGACTAACCTTCCTGGAAGAAGGGGAAATTCTGCCAGAAGACTGCCTTTTAATTCAAACAGCAAATATTCCCTGGGTTGCCATCTTGGGTTTCCAGCCTATCAACCTAATCCTACAGATTGTGGACTTGCCAGCATACACAATTGATATGCCTTGTCTGTGTCCCCACCCAAATCTCATCTTGAATTCCCACATGTTGTGGGAGGGACCGGATGGGAGATGATGGAATCATGGGGGTAAGCCTTTTCCATGCTGTTCTTGTCATAGTGAATAAGTCTCATGAGATCCAATGGTTTTATAAGGGGGTTTCCCTGCACAAGCTCTCTCTTTTTCCTGCTGCCATCCATATAAGACATGACTTGCTTCTTTTTGCTTTTTGCCATGATTGTGAGGTCTCCCCAGCCACATAGAACTGTAAGTCTCTTAAACCTCTTTCTTTGCAAATTGCGCAGTCTCAGGTATGTCTTTATCAGCAGTGTGCAAACAGACTAATACAGTAAACATGAGACTTGGGACTTTGGACGGTGAACTTTTGAGTTAATGTTGAAATGAGTTAAGACTTTGGGGAACTGTTGGGAAGGCATGATTGGTTTTGAAATGTGAGGACATGAGATTTGGGAGGGGCCAGAGATGGAATGATATGGTTTGTCTGTGTACCTGCCCAAATTTCATCTTTAGTTCCCACATGTTGTGGGAGGGACCTGGTGGGGGGTGGTTGAAATATGGGGACAGGTCTTTCCTGTACTCTTCTGTGATAGTGAATAAGTATCACAAGATCCAACAGTTTTATAATGGGGAGTTTCCCTGCACAAGCTCTCTCTTTGCCTGCCACCATCAACGTAAGATGTGACTTGTTCCTACTTGCCTTCCTCCATGATTGTGAGGCCTCCCTATCCATGTGGAACTGTAAGTGCATTAAACCTCTTTCTTTTGTAAATTGCCAATCTTGGGTATGTCTTTATCAGCAACATGAAAATTGACTAATACAACAATCAAATAAGGTATTTCCTTAAAATCTCTCTCTCTCTCTCTCTCTCTCTGTCTCTTTCTCACTCTCTCTTCATCCTTCATGGTTCTGTTTCCCTGGAGAATCCTGATATGGGTCTCATAGTTCCTAGGCAGTCTAGAAGGCAGAAAGTAGGGCTAGAAGGTCTATGCAATCTCTCTGATAACCCGTGTTTTATATTAGCATTTTATTTATTTATTTATTTATTTATTTAGATGGAGTCTTGCTCTGTTGCCCAGGCTGGCCTACAGTGGCATGATCTTGGCTCACTGCAAGCTCTGCCTCCTGGGTTCATGCCATTGTCCTGCCTCAGCCTCCTGAGTAGCTGGGACTATAGGTGCACCACTACGCCCAGCTAATTCTTTGTATTTTTAGTAGAGACAGGGTTTCACCGTGTTAGCCAGGATGGTCTCAATCTCCTGACCTCATGATCTGCCCACCTTGGCCTCCTAAAGTGCTGGGATTACAGGTGTGAGCCACCACGCCCAGCCTATATTACCATTTCATTTTTTTAAATCAGATGAAGCCAGACACGGTGGCTCATGCCTGTAATCCCAGCACTTTGGAAGTCTAAGGCAGACAGATCACGAGGTCAGGAGATCGAGACCATCCTGGCTAACACGGTGAAACCCCATCTCTACTAAAAATTTAAAAAGTTAGCCAGGCGTGGTGGTGGGCACCTGTAGTCCCAGCTACTCAGGAGGCTGAGGCAGGAGAATGGCATGAACTCAGGAGGGAGAGCTTGCAGTGAGCCAAGATGGCACCACTGCACTCCAGCCTGGGTGAGAGAGCAAGACTCCAACTCAAAAAAAAAAAAAAAAAGAAATACTCTCTACTTATAAGTTCCATCATAAGACTGCTTTGATTATCAAATTTAAATCAGTATCTTCTTGCAGATAGAGAGAATTGAAAAAGTGCTCTTCCATTACTCTATGAATATTTTTTTCTTTGCATTCTTGTAGGCTCAATGTATTCCTTTACAGTCCAGATGGCAATTAGGTAAAGTTTTCTTCATACTTGGACTAAATGCATATGGCAGCCTCTCTCCATTGACTACAAATAATGCAAAAGACAAAATCATCAGTATATATTTCCCTTTGCAGGGCTACCTCCTCTCTCACATCATTCAAAGCCCTACTTAAATTTAAGTTCTTCAGAAAAGCTTTCTCTGAATATTGATAACGAAGTTTTACCCACAGCCTCCTTCTTTCTCCTTAATTCAATAGACTAAACTATTTTTATCATGGGACATATCAAGTCATAAATAAGCTAATGTATTTATTCATTTATGTCTTCATTTTTCTCCTATTGAATTATAAGTTCCATGAAGCCAAGACACTTATTTCCTGCTTCATCCCAAGTAAGCATTAAAACCTATTTTGGAGAAATACACTGAGGATTTCTGTGTTCATAGCTTTATCATACTAGTGGCAAATGACTACAAAGGCAAGATTCCTGCTGTTGAATATCTTTCAAGCTGCTTGGGGTGTTGAGGTTAACACTGGTGAAATTCTCAAGGAATAAGACAAGGCAATATAGGCAATATGTTGTGTGATGCTGGAAGTTGTAGTGCAAGATCAAATCTATGAGGCAGGAGGCTTCAGGGAGGAAGCAGGACCTTGTATTTCTTTTGTTGAAAGAATGAGATAAGCATAGGAAACACAAAATGAAGATAGGGAGATTAGCAAGAAGAATAAATTAACATGAATCTGAAAAGGTAATAATGCTTACTACAGAGGTTAGTAGCAACCAGAAAGTGGCAGGAAGAGTAGCCTGCCTAGCAAAGAAGAGCCAGGTGATAACAAATCAGATGTAGAGCTTGACGTGGGAGCCAAGTTGGAGACACTGAATGTTTTTGAGAAGAGAGACCTGAAAAAAATGAAAGGGTAGTTCAGGAAAAATTAGCCTGATAGTGCTAGGCAGCATGCATCGAATGATATAATATCTGGAGTAAGAAAAAGCTAGTGTATCTTCCTGCAGTCTGTCTGTGCATCAGTTCATGGTTACCTCCTTCCCAATGACCCATGGCATGCTTGGGAACCTCTCCACATGCTGTCTTCACCCAGGCATGAGCTCAAAAGTCTGAGCGAAGTTGTACGGAAATTGCCAAGCGAAACTGGAAACTTGTATTCCTTTTCTGTTTCCTTCTTTTTGTTGCCTCTTTCCCTATTACAGCTACCAGGTGTCTCAGACTGACCCCACATTGAATTGGAGTCTAATCCCCTACCTCTCCCCATTCACTTGTTGTGTATAGTCCTAAGTGTCAGGAATCACTTAGCATCCACTTGCCAACTATGACATTAACTTACTATTAAGGTTATTTGACCTTAGCTCAATGTTTCATGTTTGTCCCTCTTTCTGGGAATAAGCATTCCCTTATTCAGGAGGTTTGGGAAAATCTTAGTACAATAATCCACCAGTTTAAGCTAAAGTTAGGTTTCTTCCTAGAATAGCTATAACTACCAGGCCCAATTCTTATAACCTGGTTTCTGCCTTCTCTTCCATGGTGTTGTGGGTCTAGCAAGATTTGCCTGTTTTTAAGTAGCTTAAAATATTTAATATTTTAGAATCAGGTTGATATGGTTTGGCTCTGTGTCCCCACCCAAATTTCACTGTGAATTGTAATAATCCCCACATGTCAAGGGTGGAACCAGGTAGAAGTAATTGGATCATGGGGGAGTTTCCCCCATGCTGTTCTCATGATGAGTGAATCTCAGGAGATCTGATGGTTTTATAAGCATCTGGCATTTCCCCTGCTTGCACTCATTCAATCCTGCTACTCCGTGAAGAAGGTGCCTGCTTCTCCTTTGCCTTCTACCATGATTGTAAGTTTCCTGAGGCTTCCCCAGCAATACAGAACTGTGAGTCAATTGAACTTCTTTCCTTTATAAATTACCCATTCTTGAGTACTTCTTCACAGCAGCATGAGGATGGACTAACATACAAACCACTCGATTTTGAATTGGTAAGAAGCTATTGGATCTATTATGAGCTATTTTGAAATGGCTGAAATATAAATAGACTAGATTAAACTAAATCATCAACAGATGTAAGAGCCAGTTGAAATTGGAACAACTTTTCAAGAGTGCAATTAAGCTGTAAACCAAGGGAATTAAGCAGAAATTTTTGTTCTTGTTAAAACAGGTTCACAATGGCTCTCTTTCTTAAAGCAATTTGATCCAGTTTTCAATTGATCATATTTAAACTAGTTTAATTTGGCTAAATTCAATGTGAACAGGCCAGAACTAGTTTAATCCAGTTAAGCTTACTTGGGATGTAAAATTATACTCCTTATATACATCTTTGAATTGCTAGTATTTAATTCAGGGTCCAATATAGAGTAGGAATTTAATGTATGAGTGAAAAGCATGGGTGACTAAAATGGAATAACTGGGTATTAACCTAGTAGGTAAGGGTACTATGCACCCCGAGAGAAGCTAATAATAACTGAAGGTCCGGCACTGCTCTGTCCAATACCATAGCTTGTGGTCACATTCATCTATTAAGCATGTGAAATGTGGTTAGTCTGAATTAAGTTGTACTAGAAGTATAAATTACGTACTGTATTTCAAAGATTCAGCAAAAAATTTCATTAATTTCTTAAATTTGATTACATATTGAAATAATATTTTAGATATATTAATTGAAATAAAACATATTATTAAATTCGATTCTGTTTTTCATTACTTCTTTTTAATGAGACTGCTAGAAAATTTTAAATTATGTCTATGACTCTCATTATGTTTCTGTTGGGAAGTTTAGTATAGACTCTAAGTCCTAAAATGCTATGTCCTGCCACTGTTCACCCATTAAAAGCGTCCATCAACATCCATTCAACACCTGTGCTCACAACGGGCCCAGGACAGTTTTCCATAAACATCAGGAACTTGCACTTGAATAACCACAATTCTTGGCATTCAAGATGATTGTGAACAGGTAAGATATCTTACCTGTTCTTCTAAAAAACAAACCAACAAAAAATCTTATCACTCCATCTGTCATCAAATTCTGCATTTTCTTTAAAACAGTTTTAAAACGTTTTTCTGTCTCTTCCACTGGATTCATGCACTCTTGCTACACTAAACTCCCCACTTTTAATATTTATTTATCTTCTGTTTCAATGAGTATGTCTCTTAAAATGGAAAAATACATTTATATTAGAGTTAAAATCACAAGCATTTCATGACCTCCATGATACCCAGCCCTTCTCTGAACCACTTTATTTTTTTCCATGTTTTATTTAACCAACATGGTATTACTATGTGTCAGGCACTGCTCTGAACACTTTTCTAATGTCAGCTCATTCAGTCCTCAAGGCTACCTTATGAAGCTCATTCTACTCTTGTCTCTATTTCATTGATGGGAAAATAGCACAGAAATGTTGCCTTTTGCCCAAGACCATGCAGCCAGTGTGTTGCAGACACAGGATTTGAACTGGAAAATCTGGCCCTAGGATTCATACTCCTCATGACTGACTTAGGCTCCTGTGGAGAGGTGATCTTCCTCTCTGAATGGCCTCATTACCCCACAGCTTGCTCTATACCAGGAATACATGAACAACCTGTCTCAATCATTCCCAGGTTTCCCCTTGAGCTTCATTAATGAAGCTTATAAGATTTATCTGCTCTCTACCCTATTGTGCCAGCGTCCTACCTTTTTATTTCCAAGATACCAATAATCTAATCTACATTAATCAAAATTATGGCACTGATAATACAATTCCTTAAATTTGTAAAGGGCCTTCAGCTTAAAAAGTATTTAAGGGTACAATTATAAATCACCCAATGTGTTGAGGAGAGAAAATGTACTCATTTTGACCATGAGTTTTTGGAGAAAGTAACTCATTTCAAAGAAGTATCTCTAATGCCAGTATGTCTAATTCAGGCATTGTGACAGATCACCACGTAGGAGAGCATTGGCATCAACAGGGCTTATTCTGACAGCATTTTCATCAGCGTCCTCTATTTTTTCATTCATGTGTACATGTCCTGTTTTTCTCACCAAGGAATTTGAGGCTGTTTATAAAAATAAATGCAATCTAACAGGATTAAATAAATAGATAAGGGAATTGTGGTTTTTTGTTTTATTTTACTTTAAGTTCCAGGATACAATTGCAGAACATGTAGGTTTGTTACATAGGTATACATGTGCCATGATGGTTTGCTGCACCTATCAACTTGTCACCTAGGTTTTAAGCCCTGCATGCATTAGCTATTTGTCCTAATGCTCTCCCTCCCCTCAGCCTCCACCCTCTGACTGGCCGTGGTGTGTGTTGCTCCCCTGCCTGTGTCCATGTGTTACCATGTTCAACTCCCACTCATGAGTGAGAACATGCAGTGTTTGGTTTCCTGTTCCTGTGTTAGTTTGCTGAGGATGATGGCTTCCAGCTTCATCCATATCCCTGTAAAGGACATAATTTCATTATTTTTTATAGTTGCATAGTATTCCATGGTGTATATGTACCACATTTTCTTTATCCAGTCTATCATTGATGGACATTTGGGTTGGTTCCAAGTCTTTGCTATTGTGAATAGTGGTGCAATAAACATATGTGTTCATGTCTCTATGGTAGAATGATTTATATTCTTTTGGGTATATACCGAGCGATGGAATTGCTGTGTCAAATGGCATTTCTGGTTCTAAGATCCTTGAGGAATCGCCATACTCTCTTCCACAATGGTTAAACTAATTTACATTCCCACCAACACTATAAAAGTGTTTCAATTTCTCTATAGCCTTGCCATCTATTGTTTCTTGACTTTTTAGTAATTGCCATTCTAACTGGTGAGAGATGGTATCTCATTGGGCTTGTGATTTGTATTTCTCTAATGATCAGTGATATTTAGCTTTTTTTCATATATTTGTTGGACGCGTAAATGTCTTTTGAGAAGTGTCTGTTCATATCCTTTGCCTACTTTTTGATGGAGTTGTTTTTCTCTTGTAAATTTGTTTAAGTTCTTTGTAGATTCTGGGTACTAGACCTTCATCAGATAAGTAGATTGCAAAAATTTTCTCCCATTCTGTAGGTAGCCTGTTCACTCTGATGACAGTATCTTTTGTTGTACAGAGGCTCTTTAGTTTAATTAGATTCCACTTGGCAATTTTGGCTTTTGTTGCAATTGCTTTTGACATTTTAGTCATGATGTCTTTGCCCATGCCTACCTCCTAAACAGTATTGCCTAGGTTTTCCTCTAGGGTTTTTATGGTTTTGGGTTTTATATTTAAGTCTTTAATCTATCTTGAGTTAATTTTTGTATGAGGTGTAAGGAAGGAGTCCAGTTTCAGTTTCCTGCACATGGTTAGCCAGTTTTCCCAGCACCATTTATTAAATAGGGAATCCTTTCCTAATTGCTTATTTTTGCCAGGTTTGTCGAAGATCAGATGGCTCTAGATGTGTGGTGTTATTTCTGAGGTCTCTGTTCTTTTCCATTGGTCTCTATGTCTGTTTTGGTACCAGTACCATGCTGTTTCGGTGAGTGTTCAAGTCAGGTAGTGCAATGCCTCCAGCTTTGTTTTTTGGGTTTTTTTTGGGTTTTTTTGTTTGTTTGTTTGTTTGTTTTCTTAGGATTGTCTTGGCTACATGGGCTTTTTTTTTGGTTCCATATAAAATTTAATGTAGTTTTTTCTAATTCTGTGAAGACTGTAAATGGTAGTTTGACCAGCATTGAATCTATAAATTACTTTGGGTGGTATGGACATTTTCATGATATTGATTCTTCCTATCCATGAGCATGAAATGTTTTTCCATTTGTTTGTTGTCCTCTTATTTCCCTGAGTAGTGGTTTATAGTTCTCCTTGAAAAGATCCTTCACTTCCCTTGTTAGCTGCATTCCTAGGTATTTTGTTCTCTCTGTAGCAATTGTGGATGGGAATTCATCCCTGATTTTGCTCTCTGCTTGTCTATTTTTGGTGTACAGGAATGCTTGTGATTTTGCACACTGATTTTGTATCCTGAGACTTTACTGAAGTTTCTTATCAGCTTAAGGAGTTTTTGACCTGAGATGATGGGGTTTTCTAAATATACCATCATGTCATCTGTAAACAGAGACAATTTGACTTCCTCTCTTCCTATTTGAATAGCCTTTAATTCTTTCTCTTGCCTGATTGCCCTGACCAGAACTTCCAATACTGAGTTCCAATAGGAGTGGTGAGAGAGGGAATCCTTCACCTGTGCCAGTTTTCAAGGGAATATCCAGTTTCTACCCATTCAGTGTGACACTGACTGTGTGTTTGTCATAAATAGCTCTTATTATTTTGAGATATGCTCCAACAATACCTAGCTTATTGAGAGTTTTTAACATGAAGAGATGTTCAATTTTATTGAAGGTCTTTCCTGTAGCTATTGAGATGATCATGTGGATTTTTAAAATTGGTTCTGTTTGTGTGATGGATTACGTTTATTGATTTACATATGTTGAACCACCTTGCATCCCAGAGATGAAGTCGACTTGATCATGGGTATATACCGAGCGATGGATCACATCGATTCACATTGATCATGGTGAATAGCTTTTGGATATGCTGCTGGATTTGTTTTGTCAATATTTTATTGATAATTTTCATTTCGATGTTCATCAGGGATATTGGCCTGAAGTTTTCTTTTTTTGTTGTGTCTCTGCCAGGTTTTGGCATCAGGATGACGCTGGCCTCATAAAATGAGTCACGGAGCAGTCCCTTCTTTTCAATTGTTTGGAAAAGTTTCAGAAGGAATGGTACCAGCTCCTCTTTGTATCTCCAGTACAATTTGCCTGTGAATCCATCTGGTCCTGAGTTTTTTTGTTTTTTGTTTTTTTTTTGGTACATAGGCTATTAATTGCTGCCTCAATTTCAGAACTTGTTATTGGTCTATTAGGGATTCAACTTCTTTCTGGTTTAGTCATGGAAGGGTATATGTGTCCAGGAATTCATCCATTTATTCTAGATTTTCTAGTTTATTTGTGTAGAGGTGTTTATACTATTCTCTGATGATAGTTTGTATTTCTGTGGGGTCAGTGGTGATATCCCCTTTATCATTTTTTATTGTGTCTATTTGATTCTTTTCTATTTTCTTCTTTATTAGTCTAGCTAGCAGTCTTTTGTTAATTTTTAAAAAACAAACAGCTCCTGGATACATTTTTTTTTTTTTTTGGAAGGGTTTTTCATGTCTCTCCTTCAGTTTTCCTCTGATCTTAGTTATTTTTTGTCTTCTGCTAGCTTTTGGATTTATTTGCTCTTGCTTCTCTAGCTCTTTTAATTGTGATATTAGGGTGTTGATGTGAGATCTTTCTAGCTTTCTAATATGGGCATTTAGTGCTATAAATTTCCCTCTTAACGCTGCATTGGCTGTATCCCAGAGATTCTGGTACATTGTCTCTTGATCTCATTGGTTTCAAAGAACTTCTTGATTTCTGCCCTAATTTCATTATTTACCCAGGAGTCATTCAGGAGCAGGTTGTTCAATTTCCATGTAATTTTGTGGTTTTGAGTGGGTTTTGATTGCCCACTAATTTGTGGGCAATTTGACTGCCCTGTGGTCTGACAAACTGTTTGTTATGATTTCAGTTATTTTGCATTTGCTGAGGCGTGTTTTATTTCCAATTATGTGGTCAATTTTAAAATAAGTGCCATGTGGCACCGAGAAGAATGTAATGTTGATTTGGGGTGGAGAGTTCTGTAGATGTCTATTAGGTCCACTCAATCCAGAGCTGAGTTCAAGTCCTGAGTATCCTTGTTAATATTCTGTTTCGTTGATCTGTATAATATTGACAGTGGGGTGTTAAAGTCTCCCACTATTATTGTGTTGGAGTCTCAGTTTCTTTTCAGGTCTCTAATAACTTGTTTTATTAATCTGTGTGCTCCAGTATTGGGTGCATATATATTTAGGATAGTTAGCTCTTCTTGTTGACTTGATCCCTTTACCATTATGTAATGCCTTACTTTGTCTTTTTTGATTTTTGTTGGTTTAAAGTCTGTTTTGTCAGAGACTAGAATTGTGGCCCCTGCTTTTTTTTTTTCTTTCCATTTGCTTAGTGAATTTTCTTTCCTCCCTTTATTTTGAGCCTATGTGCATCTTTGCACATGAGATGGGTCTCATTAATATAGCACACCAATGGGTCTTGACTGTTACCCAAATTGCCTATGTCTTTTAATTGGGGCATTTAGTCCATTGACATTTAAGGTTAATATTGTCATGTGTGAATTTGATCCTGTCATCATGATGCTATTTGGTTATTTTGCACACTACTTGATGCAGTTTCTTCATAGTATCATTGTTCTTTACATTCTGGTGTGCTTTTGCAATGGCTGGTACTGTTTTTTCCTTTCCATATTTAGTGCTTCCTTCAAGAGCCCTTGCAACGCAGGCCTGGTGGTGACAATCCCTCATCATTTGCTTGTCTGGAAAAGATTTTAGTTCTCTTTCACTTATGAAGCTTAGTTTGGCTGGATATGAAATTCTGGGTTGAAAATTCTCTTCCTTAAGAATGTTGAATATTGAACCCTACTCTCTTCTGGCTTGTAGGATTTCTGCTGAGAGGTTCACTGTTAGTCTGATGGGCTTCCCTTTGTAGGTGACCTGGCCTTTCTCTCTGGCTGCCCTTAATATTTTTTCCTTAATTTCAACCTTGGAGAATCTGATTATTATGTGTCTTGGGGTTGATCTTCTCATACAGTATCTTAGTCATGTTCTCTGTACTTCTTGAATTTGCATGTTAGCCTGCCTTGCTAGGTTGTGGAAGTTCTTCTGGATAATATCCTGAAGTGTGTTTTCCAACTTGGTTTCACTCTTCCCATCACTTTCAGGTACTCCAATCAATCGTAGGCACATACTTCTCAGAGGTTCGTTCCTTCCTTTTCATTCTTTTTCTCTAATCTCATCTGCATGCCTTATTTCAGCAAGATGTTCTTCAAACTCTGATATCCTTTCTTCTCCTTGGTCAATTCAGCTACTGATATATGTGTATGCTTCATGAAGTTCTCGTGCTGTGTTTTTCAGCTCCATCAGGTCATTTATGTCCCTCTCTAAACTGGTTATTCTAGTTAGCAGCCCCTGTAACCTTTTATCAGAGTTCTTAGCTTGTTTGCATTGGGTTTGAACATGCTCCTTTAGCTCAGAAGAGTTTGTTATTACCCACCTTCTGAAGTCTACTTCTGACCATTCATCCATCTCATTCTCTGTCCAGTTCTGCCCCCTTGCTGGACAGCCATTGTGATCATTTAGAGACGTGGCACTCTGGCCTTTTGGGTTTTCTGGGACTTTTTTCTGTTGATGCTGTTGCTGTTGCTTTCTGTTTGTTTGTTTTTCTTGCAATGGTCAGGTCCCTCTTCTATAGGGCTGCTGTGGTTTGCTGGTGGTTCACTTCAGACCCTATTCATCTGGTTCACTCCCATGCCTGGAGATGTCACTTGAGGAGCCTGGAGAACAGCAAAGATGGATGCCTGCTCCTTTCTCTGGGATCTCTCACCTTGAGGGGAACTGACTTGATGCTACTAGGAACACTCCTGTATAGGGTGTCTGACAAACCCTGTTGGAGGGTCTCACCCAGTTGGGTGGCATGGGGAGCAGGAACCATTGAATGAAGCACTTTGACTGTCCCTTGATGGAGGGGGTGTGTTTCACTGGGGGGAAACCCACTTGTCTGTGCTGCCCAGATTTCTCAGAGGTAGCAGGCAGAAAGACTAAGTCTGCTGGTCTGCGGAGACTGCGGCCAGCCCTCCTCTAGGGGCTCAGGCCCAGGGAGATCAGAGTTCTGTTGAGCCCCTTGCTGGAGTTTTCAGATTTTCTCCCAGGAGCCCCCACCCAGTGAGGAGGGATGGCTCAAGGTCAGGCCTGAAGAGGCACTCTGCAATCTGCCACAGCAGGTGTGTGGTGTGTTGGGCTGTGGGGGATACCTCTTGGGACTAAGCCATCCAGTCTCCCCGGCTCCAGCAGGAAAAAAGCACAGCCTGAAGCTACAGAGATGGTTGCTGCCCTTCCCCCTCCCTAGGAGCTTAGTGTGTTAGGCTTTGATCAGACCCAGTGTTGGCTGTCGCACCTCCCCCAAGGAGCTCAAAAGGCTTAGACAGGAGGCAGCTGCAGCTCTGGTGCTGGTCACCCCTCCCCCTGGGAGCTCAGCAGGCTTAAGCAGATTCTAGCTTAGTGGCTGTTGAGAATCTGCACAACTCCATGGTTGAGATCGCTAGGCCCAGGTGGTGTGAGCTCATGAGTGGGATCTTCCAATCCGTGGGTTGCACAGTTCTGTGGAAAAAGCACTTTATCCCAGGCTGGCAGCACACTCACTCACTGCCTCCCTTGGTTGGAGCGTGGGGACATAGCCTGCCCCATGTGGCTCTCGGGTGGGCGGTCACACCAGGATGCTCTTCCTTCCTCTCCGTGGGTCACGCCAGCTGCCTAGTCAGTTCTGATAACAGAACCTGGATACCTTGGTTGCTGGTGCAGGATTCACATGCTGTTATGGTTCTTTTTGTTGGGAGCCTCTGATCACAACTGATTCTAGTTGGCCATCTTGGCCCTGCCCATCAGAAATTGTGGCTTTTATACATGTTCCCTGCAGTAGGGATCCAAATACTTGCTCCAGTTGCCTGGCACCACCATGAGGGCCTGAGGATCAGAGGTACAAGTCATGCTTCAGGCTCGCATAGACTCTTCCTTTCTAGTTAGAGCTTTGCCCCAATCAACCTGGTGAGCATAACTGGAGTTATGCTGGGTACCAAGTAACCCTGGCTCCTTTTAAACAGGAGTCCAGAAACTAGCATGAGCAGCTGATCTAACCTTCCTTTTCTCTAAATCCTGTTCAAATTTCTACTTGGCTTTCCAATGCAGGGCACCTCCCAAGCAGAAGTCACTTCCAGCCCTTGATTCACCATACCAATACTTGGGAGACAAGACAGGAAAATAAAAGAAAATGAGGAAATTAAAATGACATGGGAGAAATGTCTCTGATTCTATTCGGGCTCTAATTTGGTTAGTCCTCTCATTAAAAACTCCACCTTTCTACAACCAATATGGTAACCTAATTTAGGTAACCTAAGAATTCCATTTTCACCTTCAACTATTTTAGAGCTCTCCTTCCCTGTGGATGGAGTAAGGCCTTGAGGGTCTCTTTGGAATTGAAGTTGTTGGGAGCATGACAGGGACTGTCTGAGTCAGTGAGAGAAGAGATTACACATGGAAAATGGGCACAATGAGAGAAATATAAAATAAAGCTACATGGAAGATGAGCAAACAGGAATGCACATCTTAAGATACTATATACTTGCTATAAGTGGTCTACGAATTTGGTTCTGAGTTTCCTAGGAGCCAGAGGAAGGAAAAAAAAAAAAAAAAAACAATCATTTTTAAGAGGGGAAATGTCCATATTATAAAGTCAACACAGTTACTCTGAAGAAATACACATTTCTTTGTAACACAAATATTAAACAGATTTTGTTTCAAGATCCTTATTAAGGGACTATGGCTGACAGGAACACATTGTTCTCACTAACATACCTTTATTAAATTTCCCAAAACTTACCACACTCTTTGCTATGATGCATATCAGTAAAAACAAATCCAAAAGAGCTGTTTTCTTCAGGTAAGGTGCTATATTATATAAGTCAGCATACTTCCATAACTAACTGATAAATCACTGGAGTCACTTATAAATGAGATTTGGGTTTTATGTTTTTTAATTTTTGATCATTTCTATCAGAGAAATTTAATTAATGTAGGTAAATCAGAGACCTCATTTCACTCAC
Organism: Theropithecus gelada; assembly: GCF_003255815.1. Lineage (NCBI taxonomy): Eukaryota > Metazoa > Chordata > Mammalia > Primates > Cercopithecidae > Theropithecus > Theropithecus gelada. The sequence continues at coordinate 73,878,966 of NC_037683.1, forward strand.
TTCAGTCCTTTTTCCCACTCCTGGAGTTTTATCTACCAAGTGTTCATAGTACCCTAATGTTGTAATCTGTCCACAACTGATTAAGGGCAAGCTCTTGACCTAAGGCAAACCCATTGCGAGGCTGAGCAGAGCTAATCGGATTCTCTCCACTGAGAAATTAAACCAGTAAAATCACAAATCCTGCTATAATGACTCATTCTGGAGAAACAAGTTGAAAGAGCAGAGTGCGTTTATGGCCAGCCAAAACACACCAAACTTGTGGGGAAAGAGAAGCCCTGACCCTTGAGGAGGAAGTTACTGCCTGCAATCCTTGCTGTATTGCTGCTTCTGTCTCTTGTCAGGGAGAAGATGTATTTCACACTGCTATAATGACATACCCAAGTCTGGGTAATTTATAAAGGAAAGAGGTTTAATTGACTCACAGTTCTGTATGGCTGGGGAGGCTTCAGGAAACTTACAATGATGGAGGAAGGGGAAGAGGAACATCCTACAGGGTGTCAGGAGAGAAAAAAAAGTGTGTAGAGTAAAAGGGGAAGAGCCCCTTATAAAAACATCACATCTTGTGAGAACTCACTCGCTATCACAAGAACAACAAAGGGGAAACCGCCTCCATGATCCATCACCTCTCACTAGGTTCCTCCCTTGACACACGGGGATTAAGGGGATTACAATTCAAGATGAGATTTGCATGGGGACACAACCAAACGATATCATTCCACACCTGGCCCCTCCCAAATCTCATGTCCTGTATTTCAAAACACAATCATGCCTTCCCAGCAGCCCCCCAAAGTCTTAACTCATTCCAGCTTTAACCCCTAAGTCCAAGTTCAAAGTCTCATATGAGACAAGGCAAGTCCCTTGTACCTATGAGCGTGTAAAATCAAAAGCAAGTTAGTTACTTCCAAGATACAATGGGAGACAGGCATTGGATAAATGCTCCCATTCCAAATGGGAGAAATTGGCCAAAACAAAAGGGCGACCAGCCCCATGCAGGCCCAAAACCCAACAAAGCAGCCATTAAATTTTAAAGCTCTGAAATGATCTCCTTTGTCTTCATGTCCCACATCCAGATCATGCTGATGCAAGTGGTGAGCTCCCATGGTCCTGGGCAGCTTTGTCCCTGTGGCTTTGCAGGGTACAGCCCTCTTCCCAGCTATTTTCACAGGCTGGCATTGAGGGTCTGCAGCTTTTCCAGGTACACAGTGCAAATTGTCAGTGGATCTACATTCTGGGGTCTGGAGGATGTGGCTCTCTTCTCACAGCTCCACTAGTCAGTGCCCCGGTAGGGTCTCTGTGTGGGGGCTCCAACCCCACATCTCCCTTTCACACTGTCCTAGCAGAGGTTCCCCATGAGGGACCTGCTCCTGCAGCAAACTTCTGCCTAGACATCCAGGCATTTCCATACATCCTCTGACAACTAGTGAGAGGTGCCCAAATCTCAATTCTTGACTTCTGTGTACCTGCAGGCTCAACACCACATGGAAAATACCAAGGGTTAGGGCTTGCACCCTCTGAAGCCATGGCTCAAGCTATACCTTGGTCCCTTTTAACCACAACTGAAACTGAAACAGGTAGGATGCAGGGTGCCACGTCCTGAGGTTGCACAGAGTAGGGTACCCTGGGCCTGACCTCCAGGCCTCTGATAAAAGGGGCTGCTGCTAAGATCTCTGACATGCCCTGAAGATATTTTCCCCGTTGTCTTGGCAATTAAAATTCAACTCCTCATTACTTTTGCAAATTTCTGCAGCTGACTTGAATTTCTCCCCTAGAAAATGGATTTTTTTTGTATCACATCATCAGGCTACAAATTTTCCAAACTTTTATGCTCTGCTTCCCTTTCAAACATAAGTTCCAATTTTAAACCATCTCTTTGTGAATGCATAAAATTGAATGCTTTTAAGAGCACCTAGGTCACCTTTTGAATCAAACTCTTTGCTGCTTAGAAATTCTTTTCCACCAGTTAACCTAAATCATTTCTCTCAAGTTTAAAGGTCCACAGATCTCTAGGGCAGGGGCAAAATACTGCCAATCTCTTTGCTAAAGCAAAGCAAGAGTGACCTTTGCTCCAATTCCCAATGAGTTCCTAATTTCCATCTGAGACCACTTCAGCCTCAACTTCATTGTCCATATCACTATAGGCATTTTGGTCAAAACCATTCAACAAGTCTCTAGGAAGTTCCAAATTTTCCCACATCTTCCTGTCTTCTTTTGAGCCCTCCAAACTGTTCCAACCTCTTCCTATTACCCAGTTCCAAAGCCACTTCCACATTTTCGAGTATCTTTGTAGCAGTACCCCACTCAACCAGAACCAATTTATTGTATTAGTCCATTGCCACTCTGCTATAAAGACATATTCAAGACTATGTAATTTATAAAGGAAAGAGGTTTAATGGACTCACACATCTACATGGCTGGGGAGGCCTAAGGAAACTTACAATTATGGCAGAAGGCAAAGGGGAACCAAGACACCTTCTTCACAAGGCAGCAGGAAGGAGAACGAATACAGAAGGAACTATCACACACTTATAAAACCATCAAAACTTGTGAGAACTCACTCCGTATCATGAGAACAGCAAGAGGAAAACCGCCCCCATGATCCAATCACCTCCCACAGGGTTCCTCCCTTAACATGTGGGGATGATGGGAATTATAATTCAAGATAAGATTTGGGTGGGGACAGAGCCAAACCATATCAGAAGCAGTAAGACATATCTTTTTTCTCCCAGACTCTCCACCCTGTCATTTTAGCCTCCATATTTTCAGACATGTCTTGCCTTGGATGTCCTTCTTAAGAAATGACCGTGGAGCCTGGAGTCATTGCCTTGACGAGGGCAGGAATAAGGAGGCAAGCTCTGGGGAAAACAAGTAACTGGTTGACTGAGGGACTATCATACTGATAATGACATCTGACACTTACACCGTTAAATGTATTCATTTATGACAAGACAGTTGAGCCCTTTGAAATGAAATCTTTAAAAGTACCTTATGCACTGTGGGAGACAATACCCCAGGTTCCTGAAGGAGGAAATCGACACTCAGCTCTCTAGGAAACAGAATGTAAAGCATTAACTCAAGCTCTTGCAGATTAAGATGGCAGTTTGCTACAGCAGGAGACTGGGAAAATCAATACAGCAACAATTACCTCTACAGTATGAAAGCACTGGCCAACCTAAGTACCTCTGAGATCCCATTTCATACTACAGAGGAGTGGCTCCATTTCCTAATGGATGAGCATTTTAGCTCCTACTGTGTAGATCTCCCAAACACTAGTATCCTTTCAAGAGTGCCTACAAGGCCCTTCTTGATATTCCACTAGGTGGCCATGAAACAGCATACTCTGTGAAGCAATCTCTGGCCCGAATGAGCACTTATTTTTATCAGGAAACAGCGTTTTTCTTCTTGGCCTTTGACAATCAGGTCAGATAAATATGTCATCCTGTTTCCCAACCACCATCCATTAGAGGGTAATACCTCTTTCCTCCTGAGCACTTTTTCAAATTGGAAAACTTCAAGGACAGCTGCAACGCACTGAAGAGTGCCCTGTGACTAAACTGAAGGACCCTAAGTGCCAGAGACATCCAAACTGACATCTCTGCCAAGTGCCCAAGGCACCCCTTCAGTTGTCTGGCTCAGCAAACACAGACAGTACTAAAGCAAGCTCCCACTAATTCCAAGACTCTTAGAGCTGATGCCTGGAGGATCACTCCCCAACTATTTCTATTTGGCAATATCAGAACTTCAGTAATACTAGTAGTGTATTTTGGTCATTGAAATACTCTTAATGTTTATCTTATGCTTTCCTTAAATTCCTCCTTGTTTTGACATTGGTGAGCTCACCTGGCCAGTTAGAGCTGGAGCAGGTGCTTGGTGACCACAGCTAAACATTTACCTTGTTTGAATAGGGACTGCTTTGGTAATGCCCGGAAAGCTGAATAAGTGGAAAAGATGTTCGCAGAGGTTTAGGGGTGGCACATCTGGATCTACTGAAAATTTAACATACCTTTCTTGATGGTAAAATCAAATTTTTTCACTCTGTACTCTGTCATGAAGAAATTAACAGGATTTTAGAAAAATCTGTGCTGACATTTGACACTGACTCTCTCATTTACTAGATATACTATGAGACAGCGAAGAAACACTTTCCCTTAACGAGCTAATGCACTTGTCAGACTTCAACAATTATTTTTTAAAATAATCATAATAAAAAGTTTTCTAAAAAAGAGAGCTAGTGGTCAGGCACAATGGCTCACACCTGTAATCCAAACATTTTGGGAGGCCAAAGAGTGTGGATCACCTGAGATCAGGAGTTCCAGACCAGCCTGGCAAACATGGCAAAATCCCCCCTCTATTAAAAATACAAAACAATTAGCCAGGCATGGTGGTACATGTCTGTAATCCCAGCTACTTCGGAAGCTAAAGCACGAGATCACTTGAACCCGGGAGGCGGAGGTTTCAGTGAGCTGAGATTGCACCACTGCACTTCAGCCTGGATGACAGAGCAAGACTGTCTCCAAAAATAAATGAATAAATAAAGATAAAAATAAAAAAGATAGAAAAGGAACATACTCATAGAAAGGACGATGGAGGAGATGAACAGATAGAAGCAGAGAGGAGAGAGATTATGTAGCTTGTGAAAAAGACCAACAGATAGAAGCAGAGAGGAGAGAGATTATGTAGCTTGTGAAAAAGACCAAGAGGGAAGCTGTCAGTGAATCTCCCAATTCCATATCCAGGAAGGACAGATGTATCCTTAAAATAGCTCCATTTTTGTCTGAATGAATTTGAGTTGGGTTTTTTACTGGCATCCAAGCAGCCTCTACTACAGAAAGAGTAGTAAGATGAGTAAATATTAGAAAGATAGAAGGAAACAATAGTTTAGCTAATCAGCCGAGAGAATATTTTGGTCCTCAATAACGGAAGGTGGAATAATTTAAACACATTGTTAGAATGGAGTGAAGCATTCACTGAGCTACACACCACATTACTCTTTTTAGACAAAAGTGTTTGTCTGGTGGAGAAACGTAATTTAATTCAAGTGATAATGGACACTGGCTCTTAAGGTAGTCAGTCTTCAAGCTAAGATTCTCAACGATTTGTTTTGCTTTGTGCAAACTTGTAACAGTAAAATGCCTTGAAGGGTGCTCCTTCTCTCATGAAATCAAAGCTTCAAGGAAAGACTTCAGAAGGAAATTACTAGATAGATGTGTACCTTTTGACACTGGAATTCATAGTTTGTGGCTCTGTAAGATAATCTGAAACCAATAGTCCTATGATCACAACCAAACATACAGAAAAAAGGAACATAGAAATAAATAATATCTAAAGAAGGTAAACTACATTCTTTAATTGTGATTACAGAGAGAGCATGATATAGAAAACAAGGTCTGCACTGTGGAACTTGTGCTGCAGTGGCTCTCACCCTTACAGCCTATCAACCAGGTGCCCTTGAGTATATTACTTAGATTCCAGAGCTACTGGTTGCACATTTGTAAATAAGCATAATACATGCTAACCAAGATTATTATAGAGATTAAATTATGTAAACAATATAAACATCTCTCATTTGTAAAAATCTTTCAGTGCATGTTTATTTCCCCATTTGATATTGGTTTGGTAATGTTAAGATGTATGAAACATTACAGATTCTGTAATCAAAAGGAATATCCAAGATTCCAGTAGAGAGGCCAGCTGTTTCCTGTTAATCAGTTCTTCCCCATATTCCGTGTAAAAGAACAAGCTCCTTCGATAAACATTGAGAAGGGTGGTCATTTGTTTTGTGTGGAAGTGTACAGTATGGTGATTAGGCATTGCAAAGACATCTTCCCAAGTTCTCACTTACTGATGTTTCTGAGATAATATTTCCATGTTTGGCTGCTTGAATTCATAACATATTTACTCTGTCAATTCTGAGTGGTCATCTCCCTAAGCCTGGTCTGTCACCCAGTAAGACACTTAACTTGAAGGTGTTCACTGTCAGGTCTGAGAACCCTTAGGATCTGGCAAAATTCTTCTTTCTAAAAGTGACACATAGTCAAAATGCTAAATAGTCAATAAAAAGTATCTTATTTGTTTTAGGAAACACAATTTTTGGATCTCAAGGAATCACACATAAACTTAAAAGAGAATATATTGACTATGACTCACTAAGATGATTTTTGATCTAGTAACAGGTTGCTACCTACAGTTTGAAATACATTTACTTCCTTCAGTCAATGAAGAGACTGCTTTCTGAGCAATTTGGGCAGGAAAAGTCTCTCTTTGAGTCAGATGCTGGCTTTTCCTGCAGATGTTTGCTTGCTTCTCTGTCCTCAAGTGCAAACCCCATTCACACTGCTTCATAGGCTCTGGAGAATAGGAGAGACAGTCATGAAGTCAAGGCTTCCAGGACCTTCAGAATAGGCTCTAGCCACTTAATCTCACAAGATGTGAGCCTAGGCCATGTTACTAGCAATATTTTTCTGAACAGCTAGAGAAACTAAGGGATTCAACAGAAGATGAGGATCTTGCAGGGGCTTGGCAAAGCTATGAAGCAGCCAAGACTCCAAGAAGAGCTCATCCAAGGCATTGAGCTAGCTAAGAAGCAGAATGGGCTCCATCTTGTCCAGGAGGTGGATCAGCCACTGTAGCCAAAGCAGAAAATTGTTGTCCACACCTCACTGGCCAGCTTATATGTGTGCTCACCAAGTATGACCAGAGAGAATTTGATGGCATTAACAAAGTTCCTTACAGTCAAAAAGTTCCCCAGATGTTCTTATTTTACTGGGGTTATCATGTTCACAAACTGGGCATTGGCCGGGACAATTCAAATAATCTCAGAGAAGTTGTCATTATCATCTCAAAAAGTTCCACATTTATGAGGAAATAACTACTGAATACAATCATGATTTGCAGGTGCACAGTAAACTTCTTCAATAATACAACATTGTTGAGAGGATTTTCTTTGGCATTTAGAAATAGGGGTGAGAATTTTCTCTTCTTGATGTCCTCTTTCACCATGGTCCACCTTACTAGAAGTCTCAGCTTTGTCCTATGTTGAGTCTATATCTTGAAAGTTCTAGATTTCAGTTTCATTTGCCATTTTTGCAATCATGAGCAAATTTTGGAGGGAAAAGATCACTCTTTTATTCTCCACAGGGCTTCCTCAGTGACTTACTTATCAGTAATAAGAACTCTATACTTTTGAGATTCTCGTCTCCCTGACCCTGGTTCTGTCTCCCACTAGGATACCTGTTTCATGGTGTTCATAGCCAGTCATGGCTAGAATCTTAGGATCTGGAATATCTTCCTGTAGATCATTAAACTTCCTGGGAATGCTTTTTGGTAAAATTTTTAAAAGATAGCCCTTTTCTCTCTAAAACACGAATAGAACTATTCTTTAATGCCGGGCGCGGTGGCTCAAGCCTGTAATCCCAGCACTTTGGGAGGCCGAGACGGGCGGATCACGAGGTCAGGAGATCGAGACCATCCTGGCTGACACGGTGAAACCCTGTCTCTACTAAAAAATACGAAAACTTAGCCGGGCGAGGTGGCGGGCGCCTGTAGTCCCAGCTACTCGGGAGGCTGAGGCAGGAGAATGGCGTAAACCCGGGAGGTGGAGCTTGCAGTGAGCTGAGATCCGGTCACTGCACTCCAGCCTGGGCGACAGAGCGAGACTCCGTCTCAAAAAAAAAAAAAAAAAGAACTATTCTTTATGATTAAACCACAACTAGGTTCATAGCCTGAGGACAAGGTTTGCTCACATCTTCCCATAGTCTTTCTTTCTCTTTGTTTTCCCCCAGTTTAATTCCCAGTAGATTACACTAACTTCTAGGGTGTCTTACTGTGTTCTCCTGGGACTGGTAACACTATGCCACATAGCTGTCCCCATTTGCACACTGTTTTAGCAAGAATTAACTAGAAATAAATCTCATAAACCTGACAAAAATTGCCTCAATCTTTTATATATGATATATAATTATATATGTAATACATATTTATATATTATATATAATTGTATATGTTACATATGTATTTACATATTATATAATTATATATTATATAATTGTTATAATTATTATAATAATTAACAATCATAATCATATATAATCATTACATATAATCATATATAATCATGACATATCATATATAATCATGATTATATATATGATATATATAATATACAAACATTATATAATATCTAATCATATATGACTATGTATGATTGTTATTATCAAATATTTTGTCATATATTATATATATTTAAATAGACATTTTAATTTTTATCTTCCATATACAAAGAAATAGAAATGGGTGATTTTGAAAAACTTTAAAATGATCACCATTAGAGTTTCCAAACAAGAAATGTGTTCTAATCCACATGTTCTTTTAATTATATCACATGGATCCCAGTCAAATTGATCTTTTTTATCTTCTTTAATGGACCGTTCTCTATCTCATCTCTTCACTATTCTATGACCTGTTCTTTTTGCTCAGAATGCCCTCTATTTTTTCCTTCTCTATACTATATATTCTGCAGTAGTTTCTGGCTACTTCTTTAATTTCTCACTAGATTATAAGCTCTCAGTTACTAACTAGAAATCTGACAGATGGTTGGTTCTCACAAATATGTTCTGTATAAATTAATGAAAGAATTAATAAATAAATGAAGAGTTATTAAAATATTACAAAGCATTTCTAAGCTTTGGCCTTCAATTTATTTTTCAGTATCATTGTGGAATTTATGAAAGTACAGTGAATGACTATTTTTCAATCTAAGGATTTATATCTTTCTTCAATTCTGGAAAACTCTCAGTCTATTTTCTCTTGTAATAATTTCTCTCCCATGTTTTCATTACCTTTTCATCTAACACACCAATTATAAATATGTCAGGACTTCTCAGTCTATCCTCGGTAATTTCATCTCTGTTTTTCTATGTATTTATCTTGTTTTACTACATTCTGGGTGATTTCCTGTATACACAGCATAAGATATGCTATGCTATACAACATATAAGCTAATAAAGCAAAATAAAGATTTATTATCTCACTGATATCACAGTTTGATGATGTTGGGTGGCTTTTTGAACAGGTGTCCTCCAATCTATAATCAGAAATATAACCTCCTTTGATCATGTGATGCTACAATCATCAATATGTGCTCTTCGTGATCTCTAAAAAAGGAGAAAAGCGTGGAGAATCATCCAGGATGTTTTGTGGCCAGGCTTAACAGTTATATATATTAGTTAACTCACATTCTAAATATATGGCCCCAATTTCACTGCAAACAGATTCAGGAAACAGTGTTTTCTTATGTGCTTAGTAAAAGAAAATGCAATTGGTAAGTATCTAGTCAGATTCTACCACATTTATTTAGTTCTCTCATTTAACATACTGATTCTCTTCTCATGTATATAGTTCACTATTTAATACATCTACTAATGCCATTTACTTAATTTTTATCTTCAACAATTTTGTTATATACATATATGTCTTTTCTGATGTCACAATGTGTTTTTATTTTAGAATGCTATTTCTTTGTTTTTATCTTTAGAGATTCTAAACAAACTTGTTTTAAACACTTTTGCCATTTGCTCAATTATTTCTATTTCCTTAAGTGTAACTTATCCTATTTATTGGGTCTACCAACTGGCTCTCATTATTATGGATTTGTTTATGTGCTTTGTATTTTGCATGAAAGCTGATCATGCACTGGAATGTTTTCCCATTTTTTACCCAAATTAATCTAAAGCCCATTACTATCACAGAAATTTATTTCCTTTGACATATTGATTTAAATTTAATATGGAAATACAAAAGATTAAAAGCAATATATTCTTAAAGAAGAACTGCGAAGACTGTACAAAAGAGTTCAATATTTAGATTAATTTTAGGAAGGACTGACTTATTTAAAACTAAGTCTTCTAATCTGTTGCTATTGAGTCTTCTAATATCCAATTTGCCTTAATGAAGTTTTTATAGCTTTCTGCAGTTGTTACGTTTATCCTAGATATTTGGCATTTTCATGCTATAGTAAAAGGTGTCTTTTTAAATTTGTATTATCTGTTCATTTCTAGAATATGGAAATTCAATGAACTTTTCTGTATTAACCTTGAATCCAAAAACCTTAATAAACTCATCTTTTAAATCCAATAATTCTTTTGAAGTTTTCATGTACACCAGAGGTCCTCAACTTTTTTGGCACCAGAGACTGGTTTCACGGAAGACAATTATTCCACGAATAGGGATGGTTGCGGGGATGGTTTTGGGATGGAACTGTTCCACCTCAGATCAGCAAGCATTAGAGTCTCATAAGGAATGCACAATCTAGGTACCTCACATGCACATTTCATAATAGGGTTTGCGCTCCTATGAGAATCTAATGCCACCACTGATCTGACAGGAGGTGGAGTTCAGGCAGTAATGTGAGCAATGGGGAGTGGCTGTAAATACAGATGAAGTTTTATTTGCTCACCATGCACCTCCTGTGGTGGGGCCCAATTCCTAACAAGCCAAGGACAGGTACCAGTCTGTACACCATTAAATTATTTATAAATAGTGACAGCTGTATTTTTTTTTTAATTTCTAGTCCTCATACCTTTTTTCTTCTCCTTGTTGTCTTACTGCCTTCCCTGCAATGTCCACTACATTGTCCAATAGTATCAGTGGCAAAATACATCCCTATCTGTTTTCTGGTCCCAGAGAAAGAGGTTTTTGCATTTCACCATTAAGTAAAATGATTAGTCTAAGCCTTTTGTCACTGTGCTTTATCAAGTTCTATCTTTTATATTTGTAGTTTGCTAATTGCCAAAGAAAATATGAATGGGTATCTTCCTCAGATGATCAGTGAAGAATGAAATATTAGTATATAGTACTAAGTGTAGTAAGAGTAGTTGACATTTATTGGTGTTTATTTTGGGTAAGGTATTACTCCAAGCATCTCACTTACATTAAATCACTTACTGGTCATAACAACCATTGAGGTAGATTCTATTAAGATAATGTCTTTCAGATAAAAAACAACAACAACAAAAACTGAGGCTCATAGGAGTTAAGTAACTTGTCCAATATCATAAAAATTGTAAGTTGAGAAAATGGGATTTGAATCCCAGGATGTCTGTGTTTAGACAACTTCAATGCAGTAGTGTCACTTCCATAAACCTCCTAGCAATAATATGAGAAATAAATTACACCAAGCTCTAGACACAGAGCTAGGTGCAAACTAGGTGCTCTATAAATGCCAGTTTCTTCAGATCATCTACTTTTCCCTGAGTCATCAAAAAAGTCATGTATTCCAAATTTTAAAGTTTAATTTGAGCTGATTCCCCTAACATCCGTCACCTCTTGGGCTCTAAAAACAGAAGATATGATAATGAGTTTATTCCATCTAATTAAGCAAGTAATCTGAGTTTCTAAAAATTTCTGACTCAGGGAGATGGAGATCCTGATGACACATTTTCCTTCCTTTATTCTCCACTTCAACCTGAAAGTGGCATGGAGTTACAAGACAGAACATATGACATTCCAGCTGCCTTACTGTAAGACTACCTCATCTTCGAAATTCATGTTCCAGCCAAACGCAGCGTGATAACAATGATAGTTAATGGTAGTATATTAAACAAGATCCCAATATTTCATTAAAACTGGTCAGAAAGTCATACTAATTTCCCCTTATGAAGGCATTCTCAAGAACTTCCCTTGCTCTTTCTTACATACACATACAGTTTCAAGTACTATGTTTCTCTACTTTTCTTTCTAATGCTCTTGCAACTATTTGCCTGCTTATGGTCTACATTTGCACACAATGTTTTGCAAATATTTATTTCCCCATTTGCCTCCCTCACAGAAATATGCTTACCTTGATGAAAGGCACTGTGTCATGTTTATCTGTGTAATCTCACCACTTAGCACAGAGCAGGACACAAGTAATGGCTAAATGAATGTTAGTTGAATGAATGAATGTATCAATGAGTTTGACCAAGAGTGACTCCTTAGAGAGCTCCAATTTGGTCAATCATCAATTCTATTGACATTCTTTACTTCTGTTGCTGAGAGCACTGTGGTCATGAAAATATATCTGTTTGTCCTTCTGCCTCAGAAATATTACCCCTTTTCTTCATATTATTGTGCTGAAATTTCTTCTTTCAAGCATATTATCAACTTATTTTCCTTTACCTTACTTTCTGATTTGCTTTTAGCAAATGAATGAAAGCAAGAAGCTGGTTCAAAAGAGTTCAAACTCTGAATGTGTTGCTCACAGGCTGCTAGAAATCACAGACTGTGTCTCAGTGCAGTCCTCTGCAAATAAGCATCTAACTACTACAAAAGTCCATGCATATGCCATTTTAAGGTTTTAAATCAGAACAAGGAACAGACATTTTTTTTTTAATCTATCCAGTTCCCCCCAAAAAGGTCTGAGGTTGAATTGAAGCTTGTTGATGATTTTGGCTCAACATCTGCAGTCCTGACTTTGGGGCCTGTGTAAATAGATAGAGGGCATTCAGAAAGCAATCCTACCTGCTGTACTTTCAACCTAACAATATATTTTTGTGATTAAATGCTTTGTGCATGCAGCCATGGAGTGAGAGGCTATGTGTGTGTGTGTTTAGTTGAAATATGGATGTTTTATTTCATTCTGCTTGAACGTAAAAGCAGCTCTCTGAATCGCCTTGGGGTGCTTTTCAAATTCCCTGTGATAGCAACCAGTTGGAATTATGCACACTCATTTTCTAAATTCTGCAAAGAAAATTGTTGAATACTCTGTGACATTTAACATAACTCTGTAAATTTATGCTGGTTTTTTTTTTTTTTCCCTTCTCCCACCTCTATCCCCTTTTCAAAAGCATACTTCTCCTCTTGGCTCCATCTCTTTGAGTGTTGAATGCTTTTTGAAATCATTCATTTTTATTGTAAGCCATCTTATTCTGTTTTATTTGCCACAGAATTATTCCATAGTCTAGGCTGATTCTTGGCTGTAAAAAGAGAATACTATTATTTGAGCTGGGATTCTGTCTCATATGTGTTAAGTTTAGTTCAACAATATCAGAATCCTACCCAGATGGATAAAATTCACTCTGAAGTCTTAAAGTAAAAGAAATCCAGTGCATGGAATCCAAAAGTCTGGTTTCCTCATGATCACCCACTTAAATACTTTCCTTGGCTCTCTATTACCTTAACAGGGTTTCTCATACAGCAAAGTGCCTTAAAATCCCTCAGAGAGATTGTGAAAACTGTGGATTGCGCATGTGCTACTCTCAGAGATTCTGTTTCAATAAGTCTGGATTAGGGCCCCAGAATCTGCATTTCTAAGTGTGCTCCTGGTGAATTAGATGTAGGAAGCACAGGGAACACATTTTGAAAACCACGGACTACTGAGTGAAATTCAAACTCTTTAACATTGCACAACACCTTTTATCAGCTATCCCTTCTCTATCACTCTCCTCTCATTGCCTGACATGGCCCTAAATGTCCACTGTCCGTCTTTGCTGATCTTGCCACTCCTCAAGACATTCTGATGCCCTTATCACTTCTTCGCCTTTGAATTTGCCAGAATGCCCTTTCATTCTAACCCAGGGGATACCTACTCATTCTTAAAGATGTATTTTCTATGTCTCCTTCTTTGTAGAGCCCAGGCTAAGTGAGTCACTTTCGATTTTGTGAATGAATGAATACATGAATGAATCAATGACCACCTATCAAATACCTGGTAAATGCTAAACATTTAAATATATGCAATCTCATTTATCTCTCCCAATCCTACAAAGACTATTCATTCTTCTCATTTCACAGATGAAGACACTGAATGGAGATGATAAGTGACCTTTTCAAAGCTTTAGAACTGTTAGGTACTAGAACAAAGAATCAAACCCAGCTTCGAAAACTCCACGCCCAAGACTCTTTTTCCTCTCCTTCATGGCCTTTCATTACACTTGTTCTCCGAGTTTCCTTATCACTTTACTAATGAGTAATTGTGACCCTAATCACACTTGTTTCTTTACAGGGTTCTCCTAGCCACTAGATAGTATCTTCTTCAAGGTCATATGTCAAGCTCTCTACCCAGTAGCTAACAGTAGACATGCATTACGTTAGTCTATTGACCGAATGAATGATGCACTGAACAAACGCAAGCCTGTATTTCTGAGCACTTACTGTGGTAAATTTTTGACACTTTGGGGCTACTCAATATGCATTCTCCTTTATAACAGCACCCTGATTTGTACTGGGATAATACCTTTACATACATACCTTCATTGTATGTAATTTCGTAGGGTGAAAAATTCTAAACAAATCTCTTACATGCAAGAACCAGGAAAAGTTTTGAGCAAGTGACTCAAGCACATTCATTTCAGCAATGGCGTCAGTGGTGCCCTTCCAGTCAATTAAGGTAATAAGACAACAGCAGGGGTTTCTACCTTCTGTTTTGTTGAGTTTTGCTGGTTCCCATCTGTCCTCAATCCTATCCTCCAGCATCCCAGAGACCCTGTGAACCCTCCATTCTGAGGTAATAAATTCCCTTTTACTAGACAAAGACTATTTCTGTTGCTTGCAGTCAAGAATCATAATTGATATGACTATTATTCAGAAAAGCCATTTTAGCTTTCCTTACTGCACAGTATGATTTTTGCAAGCAACCAAAACCTATGGAATCAAACTAAATAAGTAAAAATTGTGTGTTACTCTCAGGACTTGAGCTGTAATAAGCAACCTTTAACATTAAAATGATTCTAAGGGCTTATTTTGAGTTGATTATTCATGCTGACCCTTCTTAGAGGAAGCAGAGTCTTTACTCACATTTTATGACACAGGCCATTTATGATGTCCAGAGGCAATGTAAATTTGTGATTCATATGTATAAATGGCAACAGTGGCCCCTAAGTTTGACATCATTTACCCAAAGGGAGCAATAAGATTTTATGAGTTTTTGCCAATATTTGCTTACTCGCAGATGTGATTAGACAAGGACAAGTGTTTTCTTAGTACAGAGACTCTGTTGAGAAAACAATGTATTGGACTACATGGCATAATCATAATAATAATAACAAAAGCTTATGCAGATTAATATACTTTGAAAGAGAGTATTTAAATCTTTGGATGAAAACCTGAGACTTGAAAGGTGTTTTGCTGGTGCATGAATTAAGAGAATAAACTCTTTTCAATAAACCAAATGGCTAATAAAAGCTCTCAAAGCAGAGGATATTCACTCATTCATTCTCTCAACCAATATTTATTGACCACTTGCTGTGTGCTAGGTGCTGGGAATGAAAAGATGAACAAAACATAGTCCTACAGAGGAGATAATGTCTTATCTGAGTCTAGATAGATGAACAGGATTGTTTCAGCTCACATAGTTTGGTACATGGGAATTATTTTATTTTTTAGTCAATCATCCATCAAAAGTACATAGCTTCTTCCCTGAGCCCATTACTACTTTAAGGTTTTTGACTCAAGTATCACATCAAAGGATCCTAAATCATGGTTCCTGCCCTAGAGAAACTTATGGTCCATTTAGAAAGATAATGCTGAAACTTTATAGAACAAAAGAGAATGGTCTAAGACAATCCATATCTCAGTAACAGATTAAGTAGCATAGGCTGCAAGTGGTGTAAGAGTTCACAGAAGTGAAGTTAGTATGTACTATTACGGTTGGGGAAGGCATCATGAAGGACATGTGATGTAACATAGAACTGAAAGAAAAAAAAAGTCTCAGACTGGAAAGAAACTTAGTGATATCTCAGGCACCTCCACATCCATGACCTGCATCCTGTCTCTCAATTTTACAAATTAAGAATCTGAAACTCAAGAGGGTTAAGTGATTTGTACAAATGTAAACAGCCAATGAGTTACAGAGGCAAGATTGAGCTCTCAATCTTAAAAGATTTTGATAGGAATATAAGAAAAAGAAGTTGTTGAGATTGTGTCGAGGAGTAGTGGGAGATAAGAATTAAAAGGTGACACATCCCAGATGACTATGGAGGTCTTTGAGAGCAGGTACAATGACTAAGACTTAAGGTTTTAGGAAGAGAGATACAACTGGAAAATTCTTAGCATAGAGCAGTCTTACCAATTTGGGGAGGGGAATTGTTTTGGAAAGATAAGCAGAAAGAGGAGATTAATTTTAAGACAAATTGAACTAAAGTCATGGCAATAGATCAGCAAGTAAGTATTTAGCTCTTTTCCTCATATATTATATTTTAACATCAACACTTAACAACATCTAGGAGACCTGATAATATTTGCATATCACTTAACATTTTATTTCAATCCAACCTTTTTATTCCCCACTCTGAGACAGAATCCTCCTCTGTTGCCCAGACTGGAATGCAGTGGCACGATCTTAGCTCACTGCAACCTCCACCTCCCGGGTTCAAGCAATTCACCTGCCTCAGCCCTCTGAGTAACTGGGATTACAGGTGCCTTCTACCACACCTGGCTAATGTTTGTATTTTTAGTAGAGATGGGATTTCACCATGTTGGCCAGGCTGGTCTCAAACTCCTGGCCTCAGGTGATCTGCCCGCCTCGCCCTCCCTAAGTGCTGGGATTACAGACGTGAGCCACTGCACCTGGCCTCAATCTAACTTTTTAATGTTCAAAAACTTCTCTTTTAGAAATCCAGCCACAGTAAGTATATAACCATCATTAAATAAGAGAAGAATATGGTAGGATTGAGGCAGAAGTGAGGAAGAGTTATAAGAATAAATGCCTTGAAAAACCAAGTCTTGGTGTGAGCTCTAGTAAAATGCAGTGAACTTAGAAGAAGGGACAAGTAATACATCTTTAATTACAAAAAATTGCGTTATATTCAATAAACATATATGTACATATTTAATTGAATTAAGATGCCATTTATTGGAAGACAAACGATCATTTAATGTATCATTAAAGAAAGGAAAATTACTACTAGTAAAAATATGACACAATATTATGATGCTATTGATTCAGATATACACCAATTTTACAAATATTGAAATATGAAAAAGTGACAATGTTAGAATCAACGAAATACCATGAGTGCTTAGTGTTAATTAAATCACAACCAATCAGTTTGTGTGTTTCTCTTAGCAACCCCTATAAACTATGTTAGAAAAACAGGCTTCCGTGAGGGAACAAGACATGGTTTACCTTTGACAGACATAAGAATAAATCCCAGGCATGTTCCTTAATAGACCAGTGACTTTGGAGCAAGTTACTAAATTTTTCTGCATTTCGTTTCTACGTAAGTTAAACAGGAGTTTATTACTGCTACTTCACAATCTATTATAAGGATGAAAATGACACATGTAAAATACTTATCATAACATCACCTTATAAATAGTGCTCAAAATTGTCACTTAATGGATTATTTTTACATTCTATAATGCTCACAAACTATTAAAAAATCTAAGAAAACAAGTTAATTTTTAAATTTAGATATTTGACACAAGATAGCACATATTAAGGCCTTTACAAGTATATCCCACTTTTAGAACATTAGAATGCTAAAATTTGGAGTAAAAAAACATAAATAAGGATAATCATACACATCATCAAAAGATTTTTTTATTTGTAGCAAGTGTAATTTTAGGATTATTTTAAGTAGCATCCCTTCCCTCTATCAAAGTTTATTTAAAATATTATAAGTCCCACTAATGTTTGATTTAAACAAAAGTTTTAAAAGCATATCTCTTTAAATAAAAAGAGGTGAATCTTAAATTTAATGGGCATAGAGTTGCAAAACAGAAGCAGGATCATAGAAAGGAAAAGAGAAAGTTTTTGAGGGAAACAGACCAAAGTTTGAAAGTGGATTCTGATGCTTACTACCCCATCATCATAGACAAGTTAACCACTCCCAACCTCGGTAAACTCATCTGTAAAGTGAAAATAATAATAGTCCCTATGACAGATGGTTGTTGCATGGATTCGAATTTGAGAGAAATAAAACATATGAAATATAGACACAGTGCTGGATACATATTACAGGTTCAATAAAAGATTAAATAACAGTTCATTCTTTGTTTATATTTTGTCCTCTGAATCCCAGAAGAGGCAGCTGCCCTGGTTCTTCGTGAGTCCATGCTTAACATTGGACTTATGTCCTCTTGAATACCAGTTGTTTCTCCAAGGTAGGTGTGTAACACTAATAACTAATGGGTTATCATAGGTAATTTGAATCAGACCATGGAATGCATTCAAATTGTTCATTTAAACAATTTTAGTGTTGGCTGATTTAGCATAATAATCTAGAGCTTGATTTTGAAAGGTTTGTTAAATACCAAAGGTTTAAAACATTGTATATCACAGAATAGAATCTTAGGTTACTATAAGTCATTCATTTAGCCAAAATGATAACTTGAAAATTTTTAAAAGGAAAAAACATTATTTTGATAGAGACGAGACTTAGCTTTCCAAACAAGACCCAATGAGGATAGCATGAGGACAACTGACTCTGTCTCCTTTCTTTCCTTTCTTCCTCTTTTGCTTTTGTAGTTTACTTAAAAGGTAAACAAAAATCTTTCATTATATTTTAATATTACATAAAAATCCTTTTTAAAAGAGAAAAACAAATTTTATGTTTCCATTAGTGTATTTTAACGTTAAAGCTAGTTTTAACATTTCATAAATCTATTCAGTTTTAATTAGTTTGACCATAAGGTAAGGTTTTTATAAACCTTTTATTGCCCTTTACAATTTTTTTCTCAGAGCAAAACTATGTTCTAAGAAAACTCTCCTGTGCTTTTATTCCAGTGTCCAATTTATGGGCGAAAAAAGCTGAACAATGCCATTTTAACTTTTGCCAATATGTTCTCACACAGAATCTCTTACAGTTAATTTTTGTAAACCTCTCATGATTTGTTCAAATCTTTAGCTTTAGTTAATTTAAAACAATCCTTTAATCCTCTAACCTAGGCAAAATTTACTTTCCCTTACCTTCTTATAATCTTGTAATCAAAACGCATTTTATTCTCTTTACATACCTTGTATGTAAACTTATTTTTTCAGTAGTCTCAATTACATATGACAATATTAACTCTTAGCAACTTTTCCTTTTGGTAAAAACC
Source organism: Theropithecus gelada (assembly GCF_003255815.1). Lineage (NCBI taxonomy): Eukaryota > Metazoa > Chordata > Mammalia > Primates > Cercopithecidae > Theropithecus > Theropithecus gelada. The sequence continues at coordinate 73,897,977 of NC_037683.1, forward strand.
TTGGTAAGTAAGGGATTTTAATTGTGTACTAGGTGTGGAGTCTAGCCTAGGACATACTAGGCGGAAGTGCAGATAAGGGCTGACTCTCCAGCATAGCTAGGGGGTATGGCTAACTCCACCTGTCCCCAGGCCTTACCTAGAATCTAATGTCTCCAACGTAGGTAAACGGAACAATTTTCAAAAGCCTAAGAAGCAGTTTATGACCTTAAAGCATTTAGTAAACTTAATATTTGACCCGCATAATTTAGACCAAATGTCTTTATTTTGCCAATAATTTTTAAAACTATCTTGGTTTCCCAAAGATTACTTAAGTCACATGAACTGAAAGGCATTACACTCTTTATCTTGCTTTCAAAATATTTGATATAAGTGCTTATTTTTGTTTAAGCCAATTAATTAGAGCTCTTTTATATCAACATCACAATACATACATAATCATATAGACAAGACAGAAGAAGATTACTACAGTAGTTGTAAGATTTTTCATTTGTCAGTTTTTAAGTTTCTTAATTGGTTATTTGCTCTATGGTAGAGTCCTTGGAAGAACAGGGCCAAGAAAGGGGTTTCTGATGCCTCCTGTTTTTACCAAGGAGTCCAGGCTGTTAGAGCTTGAATATCTGCTTTTAATTAAGCTGACTCTTAACCATAGCACTCTTTAACGAAGTCCTTTTAAAATTTCTTATTACCTGATTTTTAGCCAGGCCAAATGGCCGATACTTCTGGCTTTTAAACTTTACCAAAGGTAACCTCCCAGGTGCTCACAGAAAGGAAAATTTAAGAGTCCATGGAAGAGAAGAGACTAAAGAATGTCACGTTGATATAAAACCAGAAAGGACTTACTTCCTAAGCAGGGAATCAAATCCAGACCACCATTGTGAAAGGGTAAAACTTAGCTACTGACCCACAGTACATGGCAACCTCCAGTGTACATCTCAGAAGAAGTCTAGAGTAGCTAATTTTGAGCTTGTAAAGGCTTTTAACTACTCAAGATAATTTTTAGCACTAACTATGACATAAACCCTAAAATTCCTGTTCCCCAGAAGGCGGAGACCAAAAGTACTGCCACACAAGGTCAAACTCCCAAGGACATAAAGCAAGATGGAGACCCTATCCAGTTTTTTTTTGTTTCAGGGACCTGCAGGAAAATTTGTTATTGACCAGCTTGCAGGGCTGCCTTGAGCAGGGAGTTTGTGGAGTCCTAAGCCCATGTTTTACCTTAAGGTACCCCTTGACACAGAAAAACTAATTCATAGCACAAATACATCAGATTAAGACTAGCCTCAGAATTCTTTTTTGCATTAATCAAAACTTTACAGAAGAGATAAACAATGATTTTTACCATTCAACCATTTGCACAGAGAGACAGAAGCCAGAAATCTGACTGGTAAGAAATTCGTACCATTTTGCAGGCATGCCAGGTTTCTGGGTTCTCTTTCCCTGAGCGGCCCGCGTGACTCAGCTTGCCACACCGTCGCGCTGGGGGCCAATCCGCATCATAAAGGAAAATTATCTTTTTTTTCGTTCTGGCCAGAGTAAAATACATGTGATAAAACATAGACATTAGCCACTCTGCTTAGCACCCAATATCAAATGGGCAAGGCTTAAATTTGCCCTCAGATGGGCCCCGTCATCTTTATTCCAACCTCCAACTAGAAGTTTCCACATGTGGTCTCTGGGCAAGATGGTTGCCCTGGGTAATAGAGAAGATGAGAAAGGGAAAGGAGAGAGAGAACGCATTGCCTATGGCCGGGTGGGAAAGGCGAAATGACCAGGGAGGCCACAGAAAGACCCACCCATTGCAGCGACACTGAAAAGTTCAAGTGGCTGCTTCTCAGTAGCAAAGGGATCTTTTCCAGCAGTCTCATCAGCTCTCATTTCCCTTTTAGGGAGGAAAAAGCTCCCCATGTCCCATGATCCTATACATGCCTAATCCTGTCACCCATAGCCGTTAGCAAAGGGTGCAAGGCAGGTTATTCCAAAGAGCATAAGCAGTTGACATCCTGTAGTGCCAAACCTGTTCTTAGCTGAAAGGGACTTTACAGAGAGCCCTCATTTTTAAATGTACTTCAGTGCATTGTTGTTCATTCAGAACATTCCACTGTAAGTTATCTTTAGTAAGATTTTATAAGATTCGATAAGACTTCGCTATCTCCCAAGTCTGTAAGCCAGAAAAAACTCAGTTTCACAGAAATTAAGGATCCCATTTTTTACCTAAAATATTGGCTTTACTCTCAGGTTCTCTTGATTAACTTAGCCAGTGACTTTTTTCCTACTTAAGAGGGCAAGAAAAATGAAACAAAAGAGTAGAACACAAAAATCCCTGTGCATTTTATAACCCCTGCCATAGTGCTGCTTACTACCAGTTCCTTTCTGGCCCATTCAGATGTAAGAGGCCTCTAACTGGATCCAAGCCAGCTAATTCCTGGATCAAATCCCTTCCTGGACCCAGCGCAGTTTCTGTCGTGACTCCAAACCCAGTTTGGGTCAGAAATTTGCTCAAAGAAACTCGGAGAGCTCAAAACACGAATCCATGGAGCTCCAAAACCGGAGGGGGAGCTTACCCATGAGTCCCAGCTGCTCTGAGAGATCAAAGGACAAAAGTGAGTCCTGCAGGTACCTTGCAAGTTCCCTCAGCACTCCTGGGGACGCTAGAAGCTCCACTTCGGATCCCGCTTCTGACACCATCTGGTGAAATAAAACCTTCAGCTGAATTAAATTTAAAGGAGTTTAATTGAATAATGAACGATTCGTGATTCGGGCAGTCCCCAGAATCAGAGCAGATTCACAGCGACTCCAGGGGTGCCTCGTGGTCAGAACACATTTGTAGACAAAAAGGAGGGAAAGTGACATACAGGAATCAGAAGTGAGGTAGAGAAACAGCGAAATTGGTTACAGCTCGTCATTTGCCTTATTTGAATGTACTTTGAGTGGTTGAAGTATGGCTGCTGGGATTGGCCAACACTCAGCTATTGTTACAGGTGCATACTATTGAGTTAGGTTTTCAATTTTATCTGACTATTAAGCTAGGTTACAATTCATCCACAAGTCCTCAAATATAGAAGCATAGAGTCCTTCTCGGGCCATAGTTAGTTTGCTTTAACAACTTACACCAGTGATTTGTCAGGGGCTCTCGGGTCTTTGGCCACAGACTAAAGGCTGCACTATCGGCTTCTCTACTTTTGAGGTTTTGAGGTTTGGGGACTCGGACTGGCTTCTTTGCTCCTCAGCTTGCAGACAGCCTACTGTGAGACTTCACCTTGTGATCGTGTGAGTCAATACTCCTTAATAAACTCCCCTTCATATATACATCTATCCTGTTAGTCCTGTCCCTCTGGAGAAGCCTAATACAATACCAAAAATACGTGAAATTTATCTTCTAAACTTTAACGTTCACAGAAAGAACTGAGAGTAAGCTGATAGTTAAAAAAAAAATGCAAAATTTAGGAAAGTTTAAACATTTAATAGCTACTTGGCAAAACAGACATATAATAAGAATAGGTACTGAAAAACCAATGTTGATATCTTATCATAATATTTGACTTCTTCTTCATAAATATTAACTTGTTTAGTCACATTTAATAACCATAAAATGTAATTACACAGTAGTTACTAATGTCATTTTGAGTTTATTTCAAACCACCCAGATTTACTCCTCTACATAGATCCTAAATCACAACAGAGTTCTTAGAATAATCAATATTTAATTACGTTATAATTACTCATAGTAACTGCCTTTTAAATGTAAATTAAATGCCACTGTGTGACATTTTAAGCGGTTATCACTTTTCTTATTAGGTCACTATATAATAGATTTATTGCCATAATTTATTCTTATTTCTGGTGAGAGTATTTGTATTCTCAGAAGATGTATAAATTTGTGGAACATTAGGAAAAACAAGACACTAACAACTGTATTGTATCATCTTCTAAACCCATAATTTAGAAGACAGATAATTTTTTTTTAACTTAGCAATTCTGATCTTGCTCACAGGGATATGTGACTGGTTGCTTGCTGCTCAAACTTCCCACAAGCTCAAAGGAATCCCCCCTCCACCCCATTTACAACAAACACCCTGGGATGCTGCAACCAACAGAATAGTCCAAGTGTGAATAGACTACACTGATCTAGTTCAGATGCTGCTTTCCACTTGCAGCTTCTACCCCTTTCAGAGCTATAGAAACTTTTTCAGGCCTCAGGGTGCCATTGGGGAGATAGCTGCTTCAGTGAACTAGATGGTACTCTGCTGATTAGAAAGCATTTATCAAGAGTGCAGAGGTGCAAGACTCACAAGTAAGAGGTAGCTTCAGCTAGTAGATTGGAAATGCCTTCTAATTAGATTGTGAATTTCTGTGAGTGATGGTGATATCGTTTGGATATTTGTCCCCTCCAACTCTCATATTGAAATGTGATCCTCAGTGTTGGAGGTAGGGCCTACTGGGAGGTGTTTGGGTCATAGGGGTAGATCCCTCATGAATGGTTTGGTGACCTCCCTGCAGTAATGAGTGAGTTCTGGCTCTATTACATTATAGGAGATCTGGTTGTTAAAAAGAACCTGGGACCTCCATCCCACCTCTTCTCGCTCTTGCTCGCTGTCTCGCCATGTGACATGCTGGCTCCCCCTTCGCTTTCCACTATGATTGAAAACTTCCAGATGATGGCACCATGCCTTTTGTACAGCCTACTGAACTGTGAGCTAAATAAACCTCTTTTTAAAATAAATTATCCAATCTCAGGTACTCCTTTATGGCAGGGCAAACAGGGCTAATACAGATGGTAATTTGTCGCATATCTCTGGTATCCTCCATGGTGCCTAGATCTGCAGCTGGCCTGCTATAAGCACTCATCTATCGCTTAATTTGCTACACAATGGGAAATGCAATACTTTTTTGCAAGAAGGTCCCTTACATCCAACACCAAACCACTTCAACATCAGATTTAAGCCATACTTAAGGAAGCAAAACTCACTGATACATTGAAAATCAAGAGATCCCAAGGAAATGCTATAGCTTTCAGTAGTGAGAACCATCATCCCCAATTCATTAGAAGGTGAATTTTCCAGTAAGGAGAGCAACTGATTATAGGTTCAGGAGAGACTCCATTTGTGGAGATGCCCTCTGGTGACATAAATGTGCAATGGTATATGACTACTGACACTTTGCTCCAGTGTTACAGACACAAGAAGGAGAGCTGGGGACTGTAGTAACCAGGAAAATGCACACTACATCTATAGGGAACAACTGTTACTAACGCCAGCCAACTGTTTGCATGCCATCTTCTAATTTTGCAAAAAATTATGGAAATCCAGATTTTTATGAAAAATCTAATCATATGGCAACAATTTGAATTTTTAAAAACATTGTATGAGCTAACACTGTGCAAGCAATGCAAAACACAACTCTGGATACTATCTGGCTTAGCAACCTCTGTTCTGTCTTGTCTGACACATTCCCTTTACTGCATTTCAAGAGCTTCTCAACAGATCTCCAAGCCCCTTACTGCTCCATATCCATTATTTCTTTCTACCACTTCTGGGTCTAATCACATCATTAATTGGTTTAAATTCCTTCAGTATTTCCCTGCTGTTCAAAATAAAGTCAAATTATTTGGTGAACCCCATTAGTTTCCATCTACAGCCTTAACTCTTACAATCCCAAGGACCCTGACTTCCAAACGATTCACAGCTATTCTGTCAGTGAAATATCCCCAGCTTTTGTTTTCTTCACCTGGCAAAATTCTACTCAGTTTCTTGCTCCCACCATCAATGACTTCTCCTCCATGAAGATTTCCCTACTTCTTCCCATGGTTTATCCTTTTTCTGTGTTCTATAGCTTCTTTATCATTTACTACATCAAATTGTAAATATGTATTGCATTTATATGTCTCTCCCTATGACACTGAATTCTTTGAAATTAAACAATTTTCATCATCTTTGTATTCTCAGTGTCCAACAGAGTATTATTTATTACTACTTTATGAATAAACAGAGAAATCTAACATTGACACCTTGATATTTCATTGGCAAAGCACAAATCTTGTAAAATATGAATTGTTTTTTGGGGTTATGCATTAGAGATGTATGTGTTCATAGGGAAATATTTTACCCATGTTCTCAGCATGGATATGCTGCTCACATGCCAGTCTCATCAATAAGTCACTGTGTGTGTGTGTATGTGTGTGTGTGTGTCTACACTCTCCTGAAAATCAAGGTCAATCTTCCCTTCTGTATTAACTTTTGGCAAAAGTACTTTGCCATATTTTGAAAAGAATTATGTAGTGGGTGATTATTTGTGTTACACAACTACAACATGAGTTGAGTATAGCCACGTGTCACTTGAGTTCCATTCTGTCCTAGGTCCATCACCAAGAGTCTAAGACTAACCCAGGCATTCTAGCTTCCATTTCTAGAGCCAATGATAGTCCAATAGATGATAGCACATTTTGCACTAGCAAGGAGGGTCTGAACAATTCTTATTCAGAGTTTTCAAACTGTGCTCTTCACAGCCTTTGAATTTTGTGAAGTTTTACAGAGGGATGAGTGGGCAGGATTTTGGGTATCCCCATCTCCTGTATCAAGTGGAGAAGAACCATGTTTATTTATTTCACATGTTGAATTTCCCATGAAAGTTTGAATTTTAAGAAAGAGTTAGCTGTTTTTAAAATGTTTGAAAACCAAAAGTCTAGGTTCCACTTAAAATGCCCAAGTGCCTACAAGTGAATAATAGTAATAGCCAACACAATAGATAGTTACTATGTGCTAGGCTCTGTTTTAAGAACTTTACATTCATTACATTCTCATAATAACCCCATGACATAGGTACAACTATTATTCTCATTTTTCTGATGTGAAAATTGGGGCATAAAGAGGTTAGAAAACTTATTTAAATGTACACACAGTTAGTAATGAGCAAAACTGAGATTCAAAGTTGGGCATACTAGTTCCAGAATTCATGCTTTAAACCACTCTACTGCACTACCTAGAGAGCATTGAAGGTAACCCCCTGCCAGCTTCAGAATAGGTTTAGCTTCTGGAAATCTCTCCAGTAATGTTGCATTCCTCTTACTCTCCTTGATGGACAAGACTTTCAACTAAAAATAAAAACCATATCTTCCCAGAAATTTTAAAATGCATCATGAGCCATTTCCCTCAGATCAAATATCTTGGAATTAACAAGTTTGTGCAGAACTTGAATTTATCCCCACATCATTTAGACTTAAAGGTTTACCCTAAGATGGGGATAGCATGGCACCTCTGCTATACAACAAACTGGCTCTGGCCCTTTAAAGGAACCCAAATACTCAAGTGCCACACACTAATCAATGAATAGTGACAAGCTGGAGATACCCTAAGTCACTCATGGCAAGCCCCCTAGATCTTCCTTGCTTGTATCTCACCTGCTGCCTCTCAAACCCTATCTCTACTCTACTGCGAACTCTTGGCTCTAAAATCTCGATTACATTTTGCAACAGGACCTGTGGTTTGGTATTGCTTATTGGCTTGCCAGAAGCTGATGGGCTCAGATTTGGCTTGCTTCTCTGGCTCTTTTCAGCAAAGGACTGTCTCATGTTGGAATCCAGCTTTAGTCTCTGTCCTTTGGAATACAATTATTAACACCAGCCAGCATGCTGATCTAGGATGCCCAGGCCCCTCTCCTCTAGGGCTGCATTCAGATGTTGCTCTCCTTATCTTAGGCCAAATGGTAGCTTACTCCAGCTCACATGCTGGAGCTCTCAGCATTTGCCATAGTCAGAGCTGGGCCATGCATAACAGGATGGAGCATGTGAGTAAGGACAAAGGGAAACTGAACGAGTCTTTTAGAAACTCTAAGAAAATGAGTTAGAAGGTTATAAAGAAAACTGAGGAAAGGTTATTGGTTTGCCCCACGCCCAACCTAAAACAACCATACAGAGGTTTTGAATAGGGGTTTCAAAACCAAAGAACAGAGAGAATTAAAAACCCAAGATATGTGGTTTGTGGTGGGAAAACCCCTTAATGTTGCAGAGTGAAGCACTGCAGAGACTCCTCCCTCAGATATTAATACAGTTAGATCATGCCTCATTGGTATTATGTTATCTCATGAATTACGTGCACTCAAGTGAGAAAACATTACTCCTAAGTTGTCAGGCTTTTAACATTTTTAGTATAGTAGTAACTGGTATCCTTGATGAATATATATAAAGAATAATATAATATCGGAGTCTTATTTGTATATCATTTTTCCCAATAGTCAATGAGTTAGAACATGCTGTCTACAAGGCCGGGCGTGGTGGCTTACGCTTGTAATTCCAGCACTTTGGGAGGCTGAGACAGGCGGATCACCTGAGGTCGGGAGTTCGAGACCATCCTGACGAACATGGAGAAACCTTGTCTCTACTAAAAATACAAAATTAGCGGGATGTGGTGGTGCATGCCTGTAATCCTAGCCACTCAGGAGGTTGAGGCAGGAGAATAGCTTGAACTCAGGAGGTAGAGGTTGCAGTGAGCCTAGATCACACCATTGAACTCCAGACTGGGCAACAAGAGTAAAATCCTTCTCAAAAAAAAAAAAAAATGCTGTCTACAATGTTCTTTTCAATAATAGTAATTCATATTTTTCTTCTTCCTTTAGGACTTTAGGTAACCTCAGAAATTTTATTTGAATTACATTTTTAAAAATTCAAATATCTGTGATTCACCTGGCTACTACTAATCCTCAACTCTTCAGCCAGAGGAAAGGAAGAATGAGAGAAAATGGCCTGGCTGGATCTTGTTGAGTATGCAGTTCCAAGAATTTGTAACTCCATTTCCTAGCCCTAAAAGTTACTGGACTTGATGAACCACTATTTACTCCAGAGTCATTGAAAGATAAATTGGGGTTAAGATGTGTAAAAATTACACTCCATTACAATAAGAGAGAGCTGGAGTGGCTTATGCTTTGAGCTAACCTATGCTGATTTTAGTCCAAGTGTAATATTGACAAAATCAGTATGCTTGGCAGTTATGCATTAAAGGCAACACCTGAGTGGCATTTGCAATAAATGATGAGCTGAATAGCTTGCTCCTTGCTGGACTAGTAGAGTTTATTTTGCTTTATAGGTCTGTAATATTTAGAACATGTGACTGCTGAAAGAGACCCAGGGTGCACTCATAATTAGAACAAAGAATAGTAGGGGTGTACAAGGTTTTTGAGGATGTTTGTTTTGCTTTCAAAAGAATAGGTTAGGTGGAAATGGCATTAGCCTTTATCAAAGCCCTACTAACTCTAGACACTGCCCTAGGCATTTGTCATGGTCATGAAAATGTGTCTGTCAGATCTCTGACTGTGAGGAGCATGACTGATCTATGCCTCAACTGCTGTGCTCTGAAATCCATCATTGCCTTCTCACAGAGGCCAAACTTCCCACACGCTGCTTCTAACCAATCACTGAGCATGATATTAAGGTGTGTCTATTCTTCGAAGATAGGGGATTTCTCATGCAGATGACTTTGGTTCAGAGTCTCTCTTAGAATTGTGACTCAGTTTAAGGCTCTTCTCCACAACCTCCTTTCCCTCCCTTTCTCCTTCACAAGTATTAATAGTATAGTGCAGGTCTTCACTGCAGTACAGGTCTGACAGCTCTCCCATCTTCCCTTGACTTCATATGCATTTTCCAAAACAGTCATTTCCTTTGGTAAATCTCTTGCACATCTAATTCTATCTTATTGTCTGTTTCTCAAACGGCCCAGATTGATAGTATTTTTGTATACAAAGATTCATCTTACTACTTAGAAAAATCTCGTGAGATAGTTTACTAATAAGGTCTCATGTTAAATAATAGAAAACTGACATTTAAAATAAGAAAACTTGTTCTAGAGGTGGAAGAAGTATAATTTTTTTTCTTATCTATAAAGTCCAGGGGGAGACATTCAGGCATGGCTAGGTCTAAGGATTCAATCAATATCATTAGGACTTGGTTTCTATCCATCTTTGACTCTAAAGTTTTCTGTCTGACTCCCTTCTGAGAACCTCTGTTCTTATGTTAACTCTAGGTTTATGTACTCCTATTAGCAATTTCAATGGTGAAGAGCTTTCATCTTCTGAACAATGCCAGTGAAATTCCTGGACTTGGCTTTCATTGACCTAAATCTGATCAAAGGTCCATGCTTGAAGTAATTGTTGTGGCCTGATGGATGGGATACACTAATTGGCTTAGCCCTGAAACCCACTCCAAAGCTGGGAGTAAATAGGATAGGCCCCACCCAACAACGTGGACTGAGAATAGGGAAGAGGTGATTTCCATAATAGAAAATTAAGGTGCTCTTTCCCAAAAAAGAGGAGCAGATTCTGAGCATCATATGTTGATCACAGCAATGTATTACATGTTGGAAAAAATGAGAACCCAGAAATATTAAACCATTTACATAAGACTGTTTCTTAAACTTTAGAGGATTAGAATTACTTGGAGGACTTGTTAAAATACAGATTGCTGGGCTCTACCCCGAGTTTCTTGATTTAGTAGATCTGAATTGAGTCACCAGAATTTGCACTTCTTTTTTTTTTTATTTTTTTTATTTTTTTTATTTTTTATTTTTTTTTAAATTTATTTATTATTATTATACTGTAAGTTGTAGGGTACATGTGCATAACGTGCAGGTTTGTTACATATGTATACTTGTGCCTTGTTGGTGTGCTGCACCCATCAACTCGTCATTTACATCAGGTATAACTCCCAATGCAATCCCTCCCCCCGCCCCCCTCCCCATGATAGGCCCCGGTGTGTGATGTTCCCCTTCCCGAGTCCAAGTGATCTCATTGTTCAGTTCCCACCTATGAGTGAGAACATGCGGTGTTTGGTTTTCTGTTCTTGTGATAGTTCCTAGGTGGTGTTGATGCTGGTCTAGTGACCATACTTTGAGAATCACTGCTCTTAATAAAATGTGTTAACTCTTTTGAGCAATTACTAGATTCCAGGTACTGTTATAAGGTTTATATACATTATCTCATTTAATCTCCACAATAATGCTAGGAAGTAATTATGGTTATTATCTCCATTTTAAAGTTTTAAGAAACTAAGTTTCAAAAAGACTAAGTGACTTTACCAAAGACATATTAGAAAGTGTCAAAGCTGAAATTGAAAGTCAAATGGCTCCTAAAATAAACTTTCCTAAGGAAAACAGCCAGAAAGATGACATCTGCCTAGGAAAAGATAGAAATCAACTAGTTCCTCGCTATTAGGTTATACATGGCCTATATGACTTAAAGTTAAAAAAAAATCAATTAACTATCCTTTTTCCAAAATCATCCATGTTAATTATATTCTAAGCACATATAGGCATATAAAGTGGTTATAAAAATGATAATGGTTTCACATCAATTTATAGCCCAGACCAGAATCCAGAACATAGAAATATCTGGAAAGGATATGTTTCTCTCAGATATTTCTTCTCCTTGAGCTCCTGCTGCAGTATGAAATTTTAATATCTTATTAAGTATATAGCCATCATAAACTGCTGTCCTTTTTTATCAAGTTTCTAATGCAAGAAGAAGCACATTCTAAATAATGACCTAAATCTATCTCATGAAATAAAGCTCAAGAACAATGAACTCTAAATTATGAGTGATTATTTTTAAATTCATGGGAACTTTTCTGAACATTTTTTCTTATCTGCTTAATTTTTCCAGAAAACCACTGTCATTGTTACCTGTAATATAAGCAGTTTATTTAGAGAAGGAATTCCTAATTTGTTTAAAGATTTATTGTATTTTAAAGAAGAAATTTTCATATCAGATCATGGCATATCCTTGCTGCCAAAACAACCTTATGATAACAACACCTGAATCATAAAACATTATTAATTCTAGCCTCTAGACAGCCTGTAGTTGAAGAAGGGAAACTACAAAAGCCAGATATGAAAGGGAAATAAAAGAATGTGTAACAACTGAGACTTCAAACTCCAAATATAATGAACTGTGATTTACTTCTATTAACTATATTTATTCAATAAAGAATTGTTACAAGTTTGCCACAAAGAAAGCATAGTCTGATAAGGAAATTGCATGTACACAATATATATTGGTTTTTTAACATCTATAACTAGCTGGATCTCATACTAAACACTTATTTAGGGTAAAGGTTATAGTCCCTTAACAAGGATATTCAAACACACAATAGCTCAAACAAGGCCTGGCTCAGTGGCTCATGCCTTTAATCCCAGCAATTTGGGAGGCTGAGGTGAATGGATCACTTGAGGTCAGGAGCTTGAGACCAATCTGGCCAAATGGTGAAACCCCAGCTCAACTAAAAATACAAAAATCAGCTAGACATGGTGGCATATGCCTGTAATCCTAGCTACTTGGGAGGCTGAGGCAGGAGAATGACTTGAACCTGGGAGGTGGAGGTTTCTGTGAGTGGAGACGGCATCACTGCACTCTAGCCTACGTGACAGAGTGAGTGAGACTGTCTCAAAAAAAAAAAAAAAAAAAAAAAAAAAAAA